>NC_065508.1:23292325-23519534 GCF_006386435.1 Epinephelus moara | reverse complement strand
TCTCGCGATTGTTCAGGCACGCTATGAGATCACTGCTTGTTCTCGCGATATTTCGGCCACGCTTTGGAAAGCAGAGCTAAATGGTAAACAAACATGGCAGCACACCGGTAAGGTAAGACAACACGTTTACATGTCGTTTTCTATATGTTCTCTGACATTTATCCTAACGATATGAGGCGGTCTTTGTGGGAAAAAAGCCTGTTTAGTGGACTAACTTTGCACTTGAAGTATGCCCGTTCACTTACGTTTTAACAGGTCTGACGCAAGTATGCCCGTTCACTTACGTTTTAACAGGTCTGACGCTATGCGCCCTGGCTATATCTAGGCTAACGGCTAACATGCTAACTATTATTTTTATGTCACTAGTCACTTGAAACAAATTTAGGACGATAGGAGACAGGTTGAAATAAACCGAAATTTCCCTTTAAGTTGACAAATGTCAAATTTAATTTTGTTTTTGTTAGCTTTGTCCGTTTTTTAAGTACACAATACAGTTTCAGTTAGTTTTTTTTTTCGTAAAGTTTAGTTTTTATTTTTACCTTGGTTGCTAAAACAAGACATTTTACCGCAATTTCCTGCAGACTGAAATTTATTCATTGATTTATCTATGTATTTATTTATATATAAAGTTAAAGGACGGCTTGGATGGCATGTAGCAGGGGGCCACTGGCTGGAATTGAACCCACAGCCACTGCGGCAAGGACATTGCCTTATACTGTTCATGGGACACCCACGCTACCCACTAAGCTACTGGGCACCCCAGAAGGCTAATATTTGATGGTGCTTTTATGTATAGGTTATTATGCAATGGTTTTAGTGGTCTGGCCCATGTGAGATCAGATCGGGCTGTATGTGGCACATAAACAAAAACGATTCTGACTCTCCTGATCTAAACAGAGGAAGTCATCAAAAACAGTTAGTCTACTTTAGCCATCATGGGTCTGCTTCAAAGCCTGAATTTGACTCTGACATACAGGACAGAATATCAGTAACACCCATGTTTAACAGAAAACCTTTTAATGCTATACTTTTGCTTACATAGTGTCAGGAAGGTGTGAGTCAATGTATGTGTGAGTTTTCTTTTCTGGAATTGTGTTGTTGCATTATAATGTCAGTTGCACCTACTTTTGTACCATTTCTCTGTCTGTATCAAGGTTATTATATTTGACTTAAGATAGAAGTCTGGCACATATTGTTCTGTACTAAAGCTGCCGATCGACAATATATTTTTACAATGTTTAATTTCTCTGACTAAGACCATAAGAAGTATGCATTGTTCTTTCAGATAACTGTATTCTGTTTGGGGTGACAAGCCTCTGAAGCTGCATTTTACATGAAGTACGCAACCCACTGTCTAACTTCTTTAACCTGATACCCCTTAGCTTCTCAGCATACCAAAATCCTGGGCTGGACGGGACCCTTTGACGGGCCAGTCCTGGACCGTTGGCTGTATGTTTGACACCCCTGGTTTAGATGATAGGATTTCTGCCGTCTTTAGGTAGCTGACAGAATATGTTTTGCTCAGATATACAGAGCCAGGTGACTCGCAAATAGTCCCTGTTTATATGGTTTATGATGCTGTAAATAAAGACACTAATCAGATTGCGTATTTTATGGCAGCTAAGGTGAAAGTAAAAAGAGTTGGTTATCAAATCAGCCTCTCATTTGAGATCTTGTGTGAATGTCCATCAGACAAATACTGTCTTTATTTTTTAAGTCATTCCTATGATGAGAACTCATAAAATTCCCTGCTTTGGCCTCTTCTTACGTATCCAGCTCCAAGTGAATCATGTCCAATATCATCTGACTGTATGCCTCATTAAGGCTGAAACAAGGAGTCAATGTGAGGGTGAAGAGAAGCAGTGTCCTTTAGAGAGCCCAATTAGTTTCATTGGTGTGTCTCTACCCACCGTTTCTAATGACACCATCATCAGCTCAGACCGAAAGCTCACCAGCTGATGCGTGCTCTCTTGGTTTTCAGGAGGATGACACAACGCGTTTACACAGGATGTACGTGTAAGTCATAAGTAAAGGATAAACAGAGCACGTCAGTTCAAGTCAAGTTTATGTTATAGCTCATTTCATACGACAGGCGTAGACTCCATGTGCTTCAAAAACTAGGCAGAGATCATACATGACAAAAGCAAAGAAGATAGGGACATAAAAGATAAGAACATATTACATACTGTATATAAAAACATAAAATAAGATATTTAAGAACATAAAAGATAAGGAGGTATTATTATAATTTAAAAAGGGAATAATAATAACAACAACAACAACAACAACAACAACAAGTATTTTATCTCTGTACAAATCTCTGTTTTACTGGAAGACAGTGAAGATAAGTTTTGAATAAGCTGGAGTTTATTTAAACTGTTTTGTAAGTCCAGCAAAAAAGTGCATTGCAATTATCTCCTGCAAATAAATGCATGAACCAGCTTTTCCGAGTCTGACTGTAATCATCTGATTTTAGACATATTTCTAAGATGATAAGGGGCATTCTTGGAAATATTAGCTATGCGATACTGGAAGTTAAGATCCAAACTCACACCAAAGTTTTTGGCATGCTCACAAGATTTTTCTTATAGGGGAGTTCAAGGAAAGTGAATCTGATGCCTCAAAGGCTCAGGCCCTACTGAAAGAATCTCTGTTTTGTCCATTTAGCTGCACTTTTTCATTTTTGAGCAAGGTAGCAGGCCAAGAGCACATTTTTGTCCATTTAGCTGCACTTTTTCATTTTTGAGCAAGGTAGCAGGCCAAGAGCACATGTGTCCGGAAAGGAGGCATCCTGATCAGCCCGAACTACTGGCCCCTTTAAACGCGAAGGAGCACCAGCACAGAGCTTTACTCCGAGCTCTCTCTGGATGTCTGAACTCCTTACCCTATCTCTAAGGTAGAGCCCAGCCACCCTAAGGAGGAAACTAATTTCGATAACTATCATCCACCATCTCAGTCTTTCTGTCACTACCCAAACCTCATGACCATAGGTGAGGGTCGGAAACCTAGATGGACCGGTAAATCAAGAGCTTTGCGTTACAACTCAGCTCCCTCTTCACCTTGACACTACGGTGGCAATGCCCGCATCACTGCTGATGCCGCATCAAACTGCCTGTCCATCCAATGCTCCATTTCAGCCTTACTCATAAACAAGCCCCCAAGATACTTGAACTCTTTCCCTTGGAGCAGTTACTCTCTCCAAACCCAGAGGGGGCAATCCATTGTTTTCTGACAGAGGACCATGGCCTCAGACTTGGAGGTACTTACTCTCATCCAGACTGCTTCACATTAAACTGCAAACTGCCCCAGTGCCTGCTGGAGGTCATGGTAAGATGGAGAATAATATTCCTAATATTGGAAATTAGGATGGCAAGGCTGTACAATCCTCCGATATGAGTTATTTTGGGCAGAGCCAGGCCAACTGTTTATCCTTGCCTTGAGTTGTTATGCAAAGCTAGAGTGGGCAAGTCATTTCCTTGCTCCAGCTAACAGACATGTCAGTGGTATCAGTGTTCTCATTGAACTCTCAAGAAAGTGAATAAGGATATTTCCCAAAATGTTAAACTTTTCCTTTTTCTTTTTCGGGCTGAAAGTTTATGTCTAGATCCAAATCTAACCCCCAAAATATGTTTAATTCATTAAATATTACTGATTAAAACCAAAGTCCTAGGCAGGGATAATACAGACGATGTTGTGGTGACAACCTTGTAGGAGCACAAAATGACTGGTCACTAGTGGACAGTTCTTCTGTTTATAAACAGCTTCGGTCCTAATGATTAACTTTGTGTGCCAGGGGCCACCAGCAGCGGGCACACACAATACAAACAGAGTGGACACAAAACAACGAACAAGCTTCGTGAAGGTCTGATATCCTGACTTGCCTCTACAGTACAAACCTGTTTGATCTTTATACATCCTATAGTGCCTACATGGAACTACTACTGTATCAGTGCTGTGTGAAAATGTTCTTTTTTTATTAGATAAATGAGTGAAAAGAAAGGAAAGAACAAAAAAAGTAAAAGTAAAAATAGAATCAAAGTGTAAAATCCCATCTTTAAAGCTGCGTATTTGTCCCTGAGAAGATATCATGGCTCTCTGATAGTAGCAGTTAATGTTGTGCCATGAGAACCTTGAAATACTTATCTCACACACAGATACAAACAGTGAGGAGAGCACATTTGTTCTGAGGACAATGCTGGCCATGTGCTGCAAAACAAACGACAACACATGACAGGCGACTTTTGACAGTGACCTTTGGTGCCTCTCACTATCTCGTCCCCATCCGCACTGGACTGGTGGAGACATGCAAACAAAGCTCCATAGGTGAGATATCTTATCTAGACTTTTACAGTTGATGGGGAACCATTGTTTCTAACACTACAGATGTATATCACTCAATTTCCAAGGTTTGATTACACGCCCAAAGGTTTGTAGAGCACTAGAGCCACTTTACCTGCCAAACACAGCTATCCTCTGTGTTAAGTGTAAACATTAAAGCATCTCTTTGGATTCGCTGCCCAGTGACAAACAAATGGAGTATGGTACTAGTCCAGGATGTTTGTAAGTCACCTCGACTTTTAGACAGCTTTGAAGAGCTGCCCCAGAGTTTTATCAGTAGTGAACAAATGACTCTCCAATCAACATTTGCCAAATCAAAATACTAGAGAATGAACATAAGGTACTTAAGGTACCAAAGGGGAGGTCCACTGATTTAAGGCTACATTCATTACTTCCAGACTGGACTACTGCAATAGTCTCCTCTACGGTTTGTCAACCAAAACACTCAAGAAGCTACAGTATATCCAGAACTCAGCTGCTTGTTTTCTCACACACTCCTGCACCCATGACTACATTACCCCCATCCTTCATAATCTCCACTGGCTGCCCATCCCCCAGCACATCCACTTCAAACTCCTCATCATCATCACCATTGTTTAGGAGATTCTACTTGTAATCATTGCCTCTGAAATGTAGTGGAGTAGAGGTAGCTGAAAACTGAAATACACAAGTAAATGTCGAAATTCTGCAAAATTGCACTTAAGTACAGTGCTTGAGTAAATGTACTCAGCTGCCTTTTGGCACTCAGACAGGAGGGATGAAAGATGGTTCAGAGAGTTGACACTAGGATGTCATAAGCTGTGCATTGTCCCTGTCAAATCAACAAATAAAAAATTAAATAAACTAACCTACATGATTATGGATCAATCTTCAGATACAAAAATGGACTAGCATTCTTTTCTTTTCCTCTCCCAGTTGGTGAAGACGGCTGATCTGGATTCCAGGCACAACTACGTCCTGGGCTTCCATCCCCATGGCGTGTTGGTGGCAGGAGCCTTTACCAACTTCTGCACCTATGCTACAGGCTTCAAACAGCTGTTTCCTGGCCTCACCAGCTACCTGCTCATGTTGCCACTTTGGTTCAGAGCCCCATTCTTCAGAGACTACATCATGTGTGCAGGTGTGTGCCAGAAACATTTGTACTTCTATATAATTGTCTAAAATATACTGTATTTTGTAGCGTTCAAGGTATTATTTGACTTATTTTGATCATTGTATATTATTTTGATCACTTCTTATTTTCTGTTGCAACACTGCAGGTCTGATTCCTTCGGACAAAGACAGCGCCAGCTACGTGCTCCGCAAAAAAGGTGGTGGTCATGCTGTTGTAATAGCAGTCGGTGGGGCCCCAGAGGCCCTTGATGCCCACCCTGGGACCTACAATGTACTACTGGCTAATAAGAAAGGCTTCATCAAAATTGCGATGGAGCATGGGTAAGAGCAGAGAGCCTCAGGGGGGGATGAGTTAACTTTCCTGTTAAATACAGTTAATTCTCCAAGGTCTCATGGCTTGTGAGAGGATTGTGTCCATCTATTCATTAAGGTTTCTTACAGTTTGAGCGTGGCTTCTTGAAACAGAGGCTTATTCAAACCCCTCACATGGAATATCCTGGGAAATCACACAGGCTGTTATGAAATCAATTTAGAATGAAAAGTGAAACACAAGAATTTCAAGTATGAACAAAAATCAGCTCAACAATATTCTCATTGAAATCTTTTTTTTCTCCAGTGCTCATCTGGTGCCAGTCTTCTCCTTTGGAGAGAATGAAGTGTTCGATCAAGTAGAAAACCAAAGAGGAACCTGGCTTCGATGGACGCAGGAGCGGCTGCAAAGCTTCATGGGTATCTCCCTGCCTCTCTTCCATGCACGTGGCATTTTCCAGTACTCCTTTGGTCTCATGCCGTACAGAAAACCCATCACTACAGTAGGTGAGTATGCTGTGCTCATCTAGCAGGGTGGCACAGTACATGCAGCACTGATTGCTTGAATCTATGGATTCCATGCTGTTGTATCAGTCACTGTAAACATCCCCTGCAGTATGTCAAATAATACCCCAGTTGCCAGAGGGAAATTGTATGTGTGAGACCGGGGGGGCCTTCTGTGTGGAGTTTGCATGTTCTCCCCGTGTCAGTGTTGGTTTTCTCAGGGTACTCCAGCTTCCTCCCACAGTCCAAAGACATGCAGGCTAACTGGTGACTTTTAATTTCCCGTAGGTGTGAATGTGAGTGTGAATGGTGGTCTGTCTCTATGTGTCAGCCCTGTGATAGTCTGGTGACCTGTCCAGGGTGTACCCCGCCTCTCACACAATGTCAGCTGGGATAGGCTCAAGTCCATCTGTGACCCAAAACAGGATAAGCGGTTACGGAAAATGAATGAATAAACAAATACACTGATTTTGAAAAGTGAATGGCGAGACACCTGCCAAGCTGCACAAATAAACAGCAACACCAACTGATTTTTGGCAATCCTCTGTGGGATTTTCCCCAGTGTTTGTGGCCAGAACCTGGGTTTTCTAATGGCACATTGCAGTGTTTCTCGGCAGCATTTGAGCCACTGAACCTGCTCTTACAGCGGTTTTTGTACCACCAAACATGGGTGTTTTAAGCCAAAATACGGTCTTTTCCTGGTCGTAATCAAGTGTTTTTTGTGCCTAAACTTAACCACGCCTTCACCACAGTGCTTTGAAAAACATAAACTTTCAATGTATCCAATACAAAATAAAGTAATGTGCCTGTGGTTTATAGAAATGTATAATATCAACATTCTTCCTGGTGATTGGGTTGCAAATAAAGGATGCACTGCAGCAGACTTTGTCTGTTGGCCAACAAACCTGAGCTATATTGTCTATGCTCATGTATTTCCCAACCAGCAGTTGATTTTGGCAGAAGCTAGTAATGTCAAGGCAGACCTAAGATAAACAGCCCTCAAATAGCATCAAACACACCATACTGTATATTCTAAAGTAAACTGACTGTGAGTGTGTTGCACTTCACCTTGTCACCTCCCTGCAGTTGGACGACCGATTAGGGTGGAGAGGAATGAGAAGCCAACGGCCGAGGAACTGGATGCCCTTCACCAGCTCTACGTGGACGAACTCAGCAATCTGTTTGAGGAGCACAAAGGCAGCTTTGGAGTGGATAAGGACACACACCTGAACTTTGTCTAAACTGGACTGATAATGAAATTGATTTGAATGCATATTTATTTTGAAAGCTCAGATAATTTTACTTTTTGATTGCCTCTGTAAACATGACTTTGCTCTGCTGTTAATTAAAGATAAACACACTGCTGTATGCATTTATATAAGGGAGGATCCATTGACTATATGAGAGAAAAGCAACCACAATAGAAATGCTTACCCATCACTGAGACCTGGCTGTTCATTTAGACTGCTGTGTGGGGAATCGCTGCAGAACACTGATGACACAAGTTTTCCTCATCATCTCCCAGCGGTGGCATCTGTCTGGGGTTTTGGACTTTGTGCAAGACCTGACACTTTCTCAAACAGAGTCATAGGTTGAATTTAGGTTGCAACATCATTTGGAGACGCTATCATACATCGTCAGTAATTTCAGGATCTTGTGTCTTTCTGAAGGAAAATAAAAAATAATTTATACACAACTCAACTGAACTGTCTTTCTGTTGTTTCTATAATATGCTCTCGAGACATTAAAGGAACAGTTCCATGTTTTAATGTGGGAAAGTGTTGAGGTACTTGTACTTTACTTGAAGTAACGAATAGTATTTCTATTTTCTGCCACCTTATACTTCTTCTTACATTTCAGTGGGATGTATTACACCTTTCACAGCATGACATTTATTTCATAGATATGGGTAAGATGTTACATTGAAAAATCATATTAGAATTAATATTAAACCAGTGCTTCTCAACACTTCTGGCCTGAGGTAGAAAAGGCAGTTGTGGTCCCTTGCCACATTTCACCTCTAAGAATTTTTAGTAGTTCAGTCAAAGAGACATCTGATGAAACATTTGACTCCTCTCACATGGTTTCATGTCAATAACTGTTTGAGGCCAAACAAGTCAAATGATCTGCATCAAAAATGAATACAAATTTGTGTTGCAGAACTTTGCTTTTTTCCGTCCTTGTCCTATTAATTATCTCACGACCCCTCAGGTTTATCCTACTGTATGACTCTTTGAAGGGGCACAACTCCTTGGCTAGGGTAAACTACAATGTTAAAACTAGTTGTTAGAGTTAAATGCTGCTTGACAGCGTTGCTCAATATCACTGTCATGTCTGTTGGCATGGGTGGTTTACTGAACAGGTCTACTGGGCACAGGCCCAGAAGCCCAAAGTGTCAGAGGGGCCCCTCCATGGCCTTCACCTGCAACATGTCACTTGAGGAGACACGTGCTGACCATAAAGAGACACAAAACAACTAGAGAAAGGGGCAAAACAATCACAAAAAGATACAAAAAAGGTTCAAAATGACCACAAAGAGGCACTGACTACAAACAACAACGAAAAGAGGCTAAACAATTATAAAGTCTGTGTGTCTTGTTCCTTTTAGGAGAGGTAGTGGGGCCTTCTGCATGTCTGGGCTGATGGAGGAGCCCATCATCTCGTAAGCCCTGTTTCCACCAAGCAGTATAGTACAATTCAGTTCGGTAGGCATTTTTTCCCGTTTCCACTGTGAAAAGTTGTGGATGGTAAAAATGGAACCGTTCTGTACCGTCCCCATTTTTGGTCCCCCCTCTGTTGGGGTACCTGGCACACAGATCTGGTACTAAAAGGTGGAGCTGTGAACAATAGCAGACGGTCACTCTGCTCAGAGCTGAGTTGTGCCTGGTTTTATGTAACCTCTGTTCATACCTTGGCAAGTCTCAAGTACATTAGTAAACTATAACTATAAAATGAAAGGATGTTTTGCTGCCTCTCACAGCAGCTGGAGTCTGAGAAAAAATAACTTAATGCACTGGGCCGACTGCCGGCAACTTTTGAGGTGGAACATTAACTTGTAATGTTACTCAATGCATGAGGTGACGACATGAATCCATCAACACACCTTAAATATCAATGTGACAACTTTCACCATTACTTTAGTTTTTATTGTCTCTCTTGGATGACATATATTCTAATCCTCACTTGGAGAAAAAGAAAGCACTGTGGAGCGTTGTTCCTGTGGGCTCTGGCAACACTAAACCCCTGAGCTTGCCTTAGAAGGACTAAATGCACAAACCTGCTATTTTTAAATACCCCCTGGGAGAGAGACTCTCACTGCAGCCTGTTTTATTTTGTTTTGAAAATGTCGGCGTGCAGCCTCGTTCTGTGGACAATAAATGAGGCAGAGACTTCCGTCTGTGTCACCGGTAATGAGGAAATACAGTGAGTGCTGGACGGAGCAGTGAGTGACAACAATCTTGCCCACATTTAAGAGTACTGTTTGCGGTGGAAACACTAGGGTCTAGGTACCATGTCTGAAGGGTTACTTTTCGTTCCAAAGGTACCATACCGAAAGTGTTTGGTGGAAACGGGGCTATAATCCAGGTTACATTTTAAGATAGAGCTGGGAAACTATAGTATTAAAACTGAAAGCAGGGGGAAACATCCCAAGATATCATGTCCTGCAGGAATTAGAGTGGTATTGATCTGCTGTTTCAACTCTGCTATAAAGTGGGAATTAAGTCTGCTGGACCTGTCGATCAAACAGTGGACATGGATACGTGTCTCATTTATTGTTTTATTAGTTCTAAGTCCCACATTAAAATCAGACTGCCTGGTTTTGGATCAGGTTCCCGAATGATAAGACTGTCTGTGAACTTTGGCAGACATTTACGAGATGGCAGAGTTCTGATATTTCCAAATGAAAGTTTGGACAATGCCCCCGATCCTTTCATCACAGTCTTGGATGAGATTTGTGTGTGTGTTGTGTGTTTAGCTGATGAAAATGCTGACTAGAATAAAAAACCTTCCTGCAGTACTGTGACGCAAAAGAGACAAATAATTGGGAAAATATTGGAAGTAAAGTGGCACACTGTGTCATGGCAAGACTGGAAAACACTGGCCAACCTGTAAAGGAACCAAACAACTGCAGAGACTGTCATAAAGTTCATAAAGTAAACATCCTGTATTCATATACTTGATATAAACATGTTTGTATCAAAAAATGAATAGAATCTCTTGCAGATTGACTGAACAGGCTTTGTGTTGTGTGTCAGAAGGGGGAGTGTATTCATATATCATACAGGCATCTGCTGTTGGGACAAACCTGCTCCCCAGCTGATGACTGTGTTGTGGTAGAGGGGGTGAGGTCAGGTTAACAACATTATTGACTTATTTTTGAAGACAGTGGTCAAGGTACAAAAGAATCAAGGCCTTTTGGGTCATATCTTATCTCGGCTTCTTCTTATAGGAAAACAAAACATAAATGGAGTTCCGCTCCCATGAGTCATATACTGTACAGCAGTGGACTATTTATTTATTCATTTTTATGAATCACAGAGGGTAAACAAATGAAAAGTTATATCAGGACAAAAAGACTTACACGTCCTTAAGTAAAACAAATACAGAGAGGAAGCTGGCATGATGATAAAGTCATATCTGTAGATGATTGGGTATCTGCTCTTCAGATACAGTATGCTGTACGCAGCATGAGTTATATAAGAACATGGAACACTGAAACAACATGTGTAAACAGGTTAGATTAATTTAGGTATTGCACAACACGACCTTCACGGGGAACCTATCTGTGGCTGTTTGCACAGGGGAAATATAAGTGTGACACATTAAATGCCCTGATTGGCAGCCAGTGTGAAGGATGATAACATCTGAAAGGAGAAAGCCATGAGTGGGAAGATGGATCGTTTTATTTTTCAGAGAAAATTACAACAAAGCATGCGTAAGGATGACCTGTCAGTAGACAGTATCACGAAAGCTACCTGTCTTATTTTTTCTTATTTTTATTGCCTTATGTCGTGATAAGAGTGATAACACACGTTATAGAGCAGTGGTTCCCAACTGGTCCAGCTACAGGGTCCAGATTTCATTTCGTTAGTTCAAGGTCCACACAGTTTAAGATATTCAGTGTCATACTTGCGTTTGACCATGTCGATGAGCTAGTTTGCTGTCTCTGTTAAGTAGCTGTCCGTTAGTCACTCTACAGCACTTTAAATAAAAGCTCTGTGTCAAAAATTCACTCGAGTCACTTGAGGTCCATTCAGAATGAACCTGCGACCTTACTTTTGGACCGTGACCCACCAGTTGGGAACCACTGTTATAGAAGCTATTGTGCACAGAACTGAATACAAGTGTGCCTTGAGAAACAAAAGTTTGAAAACCACTGGACTAGACCACCCAAACTCTACTTGCTTTGGCCAGGGGCCACTTTTGCAAGGGCCCATGACAAACATTGTTAATATTTATCAGTATATAAACAAATGGTCCGTTTCAACCTTTCAATGTTTGCTGTTCTTCATTGACTTTGTAGGATGCAAGTACCACACAGCAGCCCTGCACAGGTCAGGTGTACACAGGGGGGTTTCTAAGATTTGGGGAAATTCAGGGCTTAACCTGTACTTCTTTTGAGGGGCCCATGGATCTGCCACTGTCACTTTTTTTATACTATACAGCTCTATTTTTCTTTTTTTTTTACAGTCCGGGACCTGATTTACATTCGAAGTTCAACAAAAAATATGCCATCCATCCATCCATCCATCCATCCATCCATCCATCCATCCATCCATTTTTATAACTGCTTATCCTCTTGAGGGTTGCGGAGGGGCTGGAGCCTATCCCAGCTGACATTGGGCGAGAGGCGGGGTACACCCTGGACAGGTCACCAGACTATCACAGGGCTGACGCATAGAGACAGACAACCATTCACACTCACATTCACACCTACGACCAATTTAGAGTCACCAATTAACCTGCATGTCTTCGGACTGTGGGAGGAAGCTGGAGTACCCTGAGAAAACCCACGATGACACGGGGAGAAATGATAAAACAACAAGAAATAAGAGAGAGAAACCATAGATGATATTAGAGGTGGGTTGCTGAGACTGTGCCTGATTATATAACTGATGTCCCAAATGGCTAGACGGTGGCATTTCTCAACAGCAGCCTCATGTCAAGGACTGCATGACTGATTTCAGCCAAAAGCAGTTATGATTCTTGGGTCTGCTCCCACCAGATATGTGCTATCAGTTCAACTTTTTGGGATGAACTTCATTCGACACAAAGTGCAATGATTTTTTCCGGTGGAGACTGGTTATAATATTTAATTTGATAAAGTGATAGGGGGCGAGGACATGGACCAGGGGGATGTATTGGGGATGTTAAAGTTGGCACTGGGCTCCCTTTTGAATCGGCATGACCTCTGTTTAAAATTTAAACTTGAGAGCTGATGTGGTGTGTTACATTCAGAAGTGAGACTTGACTCGAGACCTGGGGCCGAGTTAATACATATTGGTTATGATATTGATCATAACCAGTGGAAGAAAGCAACTAACAACATTTACTCAAGTGCTGCAACAGAGTTCTGAGGTATTTGTACTTCAGTATTTCCTTTTCTTTTTTACATCTCAGAAGGAAATGTACTTTTTACTGCAGTATATAGTTGGTTACTTTTTATTTTAACTGTTGAAGATTAAACTGGTGGTTCTCAACCCTTTTGGTTTGTCTTAAAAGTAACGTCTAGTTAGGGTCCTTTGTATCATTTATGAGTTGTTGCACCAAAGAAAATGTCTCAGATGGATTCATTTAAATGATTATCCAATATATAAGAAAACTACTTTTGTTCTTTGCTGATAGTACATCTGTACTTTTACCTAAGTAGGGTTTTAAATGCAGGACTTTCTTGTCGTGGAGTGTTTTTTTTACATCATGGTATTGGTGCTTTCACATAAGAAAAAAATCTAAGTACATCTTCCACCCCTGGATCCTCAGCCATTTGCCAGCTGCTGTACATTAGCACTATGTCACCTTCAGCAGGTCCTGGCTCGGTGAGTGCCAGCTGGCAGCTGCTGTCAGACGCCACACAGACTTACCTGGAGGCTCGAGCAGATGGCAGCCTCTTCAGACTTTCACAACGCAGCTTGCTGGTACTCTGAAGTCACCACCAGGGCACGACTGACACGACTGTTTGGTGCCAGACAGTGCAATTAATGCAAAGTCTCTCTAATGCAAATTGTTTTGTAGCAGATTTTGCATTAACCAAATAGTGTTGGTTTGATATACAGTAGCCAGCCAGACACTGTCATTTGACATCTGTTTGAATTGGCTCAGCCTCTGAACATGTGAAACAAGGCATCATGAGTCCAGCGGGTTGGCAGCTGTAGGCTTGTATTGTGTAAGGCGGCAAACCCTGCCACATGTTCTCTTACTGTAAGAGTTCAAACATCATAAATTAAAAGAGCAGTGTGTGCCATTCAGAACATTAATTCAACAGCGAACCACTGTTTGCTATGTTAAGATATGGTGAAATAACAGTGTCCTGAGCAGAGAATGAAGTCACACTCCCTATGTGTGTGTGTTGTAATCTGAGCTCCTCTGTAGGACGATAAGGCTGCAGGATACGCAAAAAAATAAATAAAAATGTGGCAATTATTTTGACAGATATTCCGATTGCAATTTGAGTCGCAGTTATAATAGGAATGCTACTTTTCCATTTCATTTTCACAAAAAAACAATATAAAAGTGACTGATGTGACGTTTGCTGATTTGATCGTAGGCCGGGCTATCTCTATGGCACCACTATACATTGTTTATCATGACACATTTTACCTTTATTAGAAAATTGCAGCTCCTGATATTGCACTCGGCCATATTGCGATTTTGATTTTGTGATTAACCATGTAGACCTGGTAGACAGTCCGACTGTGCGTGCATGTTAGTGCATGAGAATCCCTGTGAGTGTGTCTCACAGTCTAGCTTATCACCACTGTTCTGCATCGCATTTATATGTCGGTTAATGCTGGTATCAGGTCAGTGTCATCGTGGAAGCAGAGTGCCCATTCTCCAGTTTTTGCCTAGGTTCACAATGTTAGCTCTGTCAGCACTGTCACCACTGTAATCGCTGTTTATAGTATAGTTGTATTAGGAGAGCTGGAGACAGCATTGAATGTGGGGTCCTGTTCATACCTATGAGAGCTGCTCAGAGGCACACTAAAAATGGAATGAAAATGGTTCAACTGTCGCGTAAAATTACCTGGATGATCTGGGGATTATGGGCACTGATTCTGCACTGTGCGGCTCATAGAGCAAATGCATTAGAGACTTCCTCCGGCTGAACGTCGAACTTCTAGTTTAGTGCTCCGCCAACTTGAATGGGGATAAAAAATTCAATCAGATGTTGTTGGACCAAATGGATCAAATCCTGAAATCATGTCATTTCATTGGGTTTGTGACGCTCAAAAAATGTCTACACTAATTTACAGAAGTCTCTTTCGTAAGCCTATGGGAAGTATTTTGGGGCTGCAAGGCATCACGTGACAGACCCCAGAAATTGTAGTACCACTATTTGGCCACTATAAAAATTGGCTTCATAGCCTGGCACTTCCTGGGGGTCTGGTTTACGGATTTAGTGAGGTTAGATGCTAGCCACCACCTCAGCTGCCTCCATGTTGAGAGCCATGTGCAGACAATCTCACCCCAGACTCTGAATCATGAATATGCGCTTAATATCGCATACGGCTCCTTTAAATAATATTTATAATGTAGCCCAACCATGACATACTGTATACCCCTGAGACCCTGTGTCGTCATGTGTGGACATCACGTCTTGGGTTTACTGGATCTTATACTTCATTCTTCTTAACTCAGACCTGTTGTCCTCGTTCGTGGACACTTTTTTGTGCCATCTGGTGGTAGTAAGAGCACACTACACTAATCCATGTAAAAACAAGACAGCAGCCATCTCTGCCAAGTCAGTCTGCAGGCGATCCCGGCACAAAAGTGGACAAGGTCAAAAACCTGATCACATTTTATGGTTGACACTTGTTTATTAATGATTAAGAATATTTGCGGTTCGATATGGCAACAAATTTGACAAATTTTAGCAACAGTAACAAGTTAAGACGCTGTTAATTAGGAAGTACTCATTTGAAGATGTTAGGACTTTATTATCGTTGACAGTGTTTAGTTTTTATACTTAATGAGTCCGACTGATCCCAAATAGCTTGGGGAAATTAAAAATGCAGGGGGATATAACATAATTACAAAAAGCACAAAGAAAACACTAGTGTCAATCCAAATAAATGTCCTTGTGGGGGAATAACAGGCTTGATATTGTAGGTAGGACACACACTACTCAAATCAGGAGAGGTTCAGATATCTGACAGAATAAATGTCCCACAGTGACTTTTTGAAACATGTGTCTCACATCCAAACCAAAGATCAGACCCACACCTGGAGCAGAGGTGAGGCAGGATCAATGGTCAGTACAGGCTCGATGTTTTCCTCAGCTGTCCCACGTGACCGCCCCAATAAATACAGGCAGAGAGGGGCAGGGGCAACAGTGATTCCCACCTGCAGCTCTTCGTGTATCCGCACAGGGAGGGCGCGTCGCGTCCAGACTCCTTGGCACAATATTTATACAGTTTAGTCTCCTGTCTCCGTCTCTGTGGCTCCTCCCCGCACTGATTAAATGCCCGCTCGGCGCTGCAGCCTGCCACAGTTGAAGGCAGCCGTGTCAGAGGAGCAGTAAGGTTGGACTTTCATCCTCCTAACAGCGAGCAAACAGCTGAGTGTTTTTTTTCTTTCGGGCACCCTCTCCATCCAAGAAGCCTCAGCTATGAAGACCATTCTTGCTGCATACTCTGGCGTCCTCAAAGGTAAGACGGTTTGTGGTTTGAGAAGTGTTCGAGGGGCTACGACAGGCAAACAAACAGAGGTGATCAAACAAATCAGGGAGTCGATATTAAAGAGGTCAGAGGGACATGAGTGACCCACAGCACACGCCAAGTGTTTAATTCACTGTCCAGCACTTTGTAGTATCTGTTTTTACCAACAAAACTTTAAGTTATTTAAAAATATTACCAGTATTATCATGACAAAAATAATTTTGGAGGGATACTTCTGAAATGGAACAGGAAAACTATAAAAAATGCTGAATTTTCAAACCAAAAATATATTTATTTTCTTTAAAAAATTGTCACAACTGTTTTAAAAAGCATGGCTGGTCTTAAACAAAGCAATAAAAGTAAAATCATCACTATTTTTGTGCAACAAAGACTCTGCATGTTCTAGGGCTAAACTCACGACCCCTCACTAAGTGACATATCTGATAGACATTTCTTATAAAATTCAATGCATAACAAAAACAGAGCAGACCAACTGATAAACTGTACAATTAACCCAAATGCCTACCTGCAGGAAGTCTAATAAGAGATTTGGGTGTGAATATTGCATTAATGATGAGTTTCCTGGTGTTTGTAAAAACGTTTTTTGCAATTCTCTGTATTATAATCATGATAATAATTATTATTATTAACAATCTTACATATTTAAGAGGCTTCTTTTTGAGAGACGCAGTGTTTTCCTCTTTCTTTTGCTTGTTCTTTTCTTGCTTTGGTGGGTTCAACTCTACTTTGTGACACATGATGAGGCTATTCAGCAGAGGGACACAGCTCTGTGAATGTAGACTGTGTTCAGGTCTTCTTCGTGCCTCCTTAAGATTTTTTTCTTTTGAATATATATCTTAATCTAAACTTTAAAATAAATTGAAATGAATAAATTGCTGAAATATAGACCTACTATATACATATATTTTAAAAGTTTTTTTACACCTCTAAAATTCAAGAAGGTCTCGTGACAACCTGTGAATCTTTTGCAAACCCTAATGGGGGTCTGGACCCCTAGGTTGGGAACCAGTGTTCTAGGTGACACTAAAGGGGATTAAAAGAAGCATAGATTTACTACTGAATGTCATTTTTACAGTGTTCTGCAGCTGTTAACGCCACTGCTTCCAAGTCGGGTACTAACAAATCCCCAGTTTTATGTGCAACCCAATTTTGCATTTTCCTGCAGTTGAAATTTAGGCTGAACGGAGAATTATTTGTTGATGTCTGAGATGAGAATAAGTGATTTCTTCTGGGGAAATAAATGAACTTGAAATGGCTGTCATGGTGAAATTAAACAAGGACTGTGGATTTTATCCCCAGTATGTCAAGTTGAAACACTTACAGCAACCAATAACTCTCTAAATGTACAGATGGGCTTGTCACTATTATTATAAGATGGTCATGGAAAAAATGTGAACTTCTCCTTTAAGTCAACTCTGCAGCTGTAGATGAGTCTGGCAGTGCAGTTTCAGATTTATCAATGCGGTCGTGTTACTTTCTTACTACATTGAGAGAAGCAGGATGATTTTTGTGACACCTGTTGCTTCATCTGCAGGATAGAGTTTGTGCACCTCTCTGTCTGGTGACCAGTTTGATCTGGCTCAGAGATAACATACTATAAGTGGGCAGATTCAGCCATGAACCGGTCACCATTTATATTCCTGACCCTCTCTCTGTCCCTTTCCATCGGCCGCTGGCACTGATTCAAGCAGGGATAGCCCTGAAGGCGTCATAGTATCACAGTTTCAAGGTATTACCATCAGCAGCTCCGTGCTGGTTTATTTTCAGTGTGCACAGATGGGATTAGACAACAGTGTTTTTCTGGAGGGGAGCTCTTCTTATTGGCTCTCAGTGGTGTGAGCCTGAGTAGCCTCAGACGCTCTTTATGTGTCCGTCATGCTCCCTCGGTCTCCTCACATGTAGCTGCATGGCTTCACTTTCACGGGCTGGCGACTGGAAAGAGCTGGTGAGTAGTTGAGGCTGTGTGGATTTCGGGCTGCTTGGTTGTGTTGTCAAACCAGAACTAGAACAGTATTACTACAAGGAATGTTTTAAGCTTCTGTAAGTGTGTCTTCAGTAATCCCTCCCCATGAATATGTGACCTTTTTGATAAAACTCCTTTTTCATTGTCTCCTGTTTTGTCTCCAGGCACCGGCTCCAGCATCCTCTCCGCCCTGCAGGACCTGTCCGTGACTTTTTGGCCCTGCAGATCCAAGATGGAGAAACATCTGCAGGTCATCTCGGTGCTGCAGTGGGTCCTCAGCTTCTTAGCCATGGGTGAGTGAGCGTGTTGGTGTGCAGGGGGGGGCGCTGTGCATTTCACTTAAGCTGCAACAAAGCAAGGAAACCTAGAAGATTTAGCATGTTAGGCTCATTAGTGTCATGGTAAGGAGGTCAGGTCTCTGAGCTGCACACATGCTTATTTCTGAGTCCTGATTGCTCTCCTAGCTTGTAACTGAGTATTTTAACCTCTAATTTAGCCCATAATTTTAGGTAATTTGTCAATAATCTCTATTCAAATTCTTGATTGTACATTCTCTCTCGTCTCTCCCTCCAGGGGCTGCCTGCACTGTCCTCCTCGTCTACATGTTCTGCACTGACTGCTGGCTTATTGCTGCCATTTACACTGCCTGGCTCATCGTTGACTGGAACACCCCGAAACAAGGCGAGACATTAAAGATATCAACCAAAGAAATCGTAGTTACATATTAGTCCAATTTTGACCACCCTGTGAAGAACATCAATGGTCTGATGATGATGATGATGATGATGATGATGATGATGATGATGATGATGAAATTACCAAATATGCAAAGGCATGATTTACATAAGATGTTTCTGGTCAGTTTGATGTTGCATCTTAGTGTCTAAAAATGTTACACAGATTGATAATATTTAAAACTGTCAAATAGTGTGACAACATATGAATGAATTGTACTTTGTGTTTAGTGCTAATTAGCAAATGTTGATATGCTAACAAGCTAAACTATACTGGTGAACATGGTTATCACCATCATTGGTTTCCAACTGGTCCAGCAGTGGGGTCCAGATTTCTCCGTAGTCAACAGTAAAAGGTCCATACAATTAAATATATTCAGTGTCATAGTTGTGTTCGGCTATGTCGTTTAACTAGTTTGCTGTCGCTGTTTGAATGAATGAATGATAACACTTTATTTCGGTCCAGTTGCATAGCAAGAAACATTTCTAAAATCAATAGATACATTTTATAATGGTCGAAAAGGTCAAGTAGTTGTCGATAAGTCACTTCGTTTACAGCGGGAAACAGCACTTCAAACTAAAAGTTCTGTGCTGGAAATTCACTGTACTTCAAAATAAAGTGTGTTTTTTACAAACTTTACATGTGCGTGAGTCACATGCGGTTCATTCAGAATGGACCCGTGACCCACAAGTTGGGAACCACTGGCATGATGCACAGCAGCACTATGCCAAAGTATAGCTTTACAGTGCCACTAGCCTGACTGTAGACTGTCATATTTACATGTAATTATGGAGCTTGTGGTTTTTTTCAATAGCGCTGAAACACTTTGTGGATCAACAGTGATAACAGAGCAAGTAAAATTTGATTAATTGGTTTCAGGTTCTCAAATGTGGGGATACGTGTCCGCTATAAGACACGCAGTTTGAAGAGGTTACCTCAGGCTCTGGATGAACATTTTTAAACTAATTTATTTATAATGGAAGGGTAAAAAAAAAGTTACTATAATGGTTGCAGCTGTATTTTTTATATAATGAAGTGATTTCTGATCTGTAATGTCCTCCTCAGGTGGCAGGAGGTCCTCTTGGGTGAGAAACTGGACTGTGTGGACATATTTTCGAGACTACTTCCCAGTCAGGGTAGGTAACTCTGTCAGTTTCTTGCCGTTATTTAATTATGCTAATTTATCTGACCCCAACCTTGAAACTCAAGAGAATTGTTGAGGTATGGACGCCATTGCAAAAAACGCGCACAGTTTTGTGTATTTTGTCACACAAAAAATACAGACTTGTTATAACCTTGTTTAGGAAAGTCAGTATTGTACGATTCAGCCAGTGCATTGATTTCCAGTCATGCAAAGGTTTGACGATAAGCTTATCAGGGGTGAATCGGGTATCAGCTGTGTGCTCCATGCTGCTCCTTGTCCTGTGTTGATTGTGATGAGTGCTTGACGTGAGTTGGGAGTTTTGGACTTTGTTCTACCTGATAGGCCAAGGAGCAGTGCTAACCTTGTTTGTACGCCACACTGCATCTTTAGATGAGAGGACAAACCTGGTTTAGGGTGTAGGAGGAAGCGTTATCGCAGACTGTCACACAAACTGCATGCAGGGGAATGCACACTACTGTCGCTGTCACTGAGGAAACCAAAAGTCAGGGGTGGAGTAGGTTACGTGTCCTTCATGACTCAGCCAGTAATCACAGGATTTTATTGAGTCATCATCACTCTTACAGACTAGAGCTGCAAAAATCTGTTGAATAATCAATTTGTGGGTGGCCACAAAAATAATCTGCAACTGCTTTGATTATTGTGTAATCATTTTTAATAATTTTCTAAGCAAAAATAGCAAACTGGTTCCAGCTTCTCCAGTAAGATGATTTGCTGCTTTTTTATATTGCAATCATTGTAAACTGAACATCTGCGAGTTTTGGATGAGTGGTTGGACATTAAATGATGTCTTCTCGGAAGCAGAAATAATTTCATGGACATTACTCAACAGTTTTTTAGTATTTAATAGACAAAACAATTTATTAATTACTAGCCGCAGTTCTACTACTAGTATACAGATACTGTCCTATCAATATTGCTCTCACCCCTGTAAGTGTTGTCACATAAAACAGAGTTAATCAGTGTTCAAAGATACAGGATTGAACGTTTGTCAAATGTAATATATTCCTCCCTGCTGCTAAATTAGCTTTTGTTGGCTCCTCACTCCTCAGAATGCTAATGAAACACAGCTTGTTTTATTCCATTATTTCTTTAATTAATGTTTTACTCGTGCTATCAAAGAAAGCTTAACTACTGACTAGATCTTAGTGTATGAAATCCACTCTTCCCAGGTGTTGACGAGCTTATCTACTGTACAGAGTTGAAAAAAAGAAAAGAGGGTTGTCTTTGAGGACATTCTCTTTGCAGCTGAACTTTGTTCATCTTATTGATCTGTACAGTTTGTTCTATGTAGTCGTTTGTCCCGGTAGGTTGATGAGATCATTCTTTTGTCACCCAGACGCTCGATGGCCAGCTGGCTCTCACATTTCTCCTATTTTAATCTCAATATTGCAGCAAGATATAAATTGGTCAACATTTTTTGCTGTTGTGCAAAGTTTTAGCTTTCTGACAGATGTTGAAATGTAGGTTTTTAGCTACTGACGGGCTGAGTCTCTAGTTGAAAGGTTATCTACTGCAATAGAGTCAAATAAATCAGTCAAAGGTGCATTAAATGATACTTTTACTGTCTCGTAGCTCAAAACAGAATATACTTATCTGCAGGGCATCGACTGATTGTAGGGCAAGCATTCTCTATCTATCATGAACATATGACTATTATTTATGAGTTGGAAGCCACCGATCAAAGTCCGAACCAGCCTGAAATTCAAAGTGGGGACTGTAAAGAGTCTGGAGTGTTACGTGGATGTCTGCAAGTCTTCCTCAGCACTAGAAACAAAGACTCTTCTGTGATATTAGTGATTTTATCACCCACTAATTCACAGACAGTGGTAGAATTTCCCTCTTAGTATTACGTGATTTCAGTGCTGCATTCGATACAGTCGACCACAACATATTAGTAGACTGACTGGAAAACTGTATGGGACTTTCTGGCAGTGTTAACCTGGTGTGAATCCTACTTAAAGGACAGGAGCCACTTTGTGTTTATACGTAATTGCTCATCTGAGCCCAGTGGCAATATCCGGGGCTGAAAAATGAAGCCAACATCATTCTTATAAAACATTCTTACAACCTGGTACAAAAAACAGTTTTGGTCTGTAAAGCTAATTTTCCCATTCATGACAACTGTACAGGGGCTGATTTTTTTTATTTTATTTTTTTATGTAACTCACTTGTTTAAATTTTTTGAAGGCCTAAAGTTATGTATAATTAAAGACATGGCAGCTTTGAGTGACAGGCTGTTTATGGATAGTGTCTTTGGGCTCTCAGTCAGATCCACCCCTCATTCCTCCATAGCTTCACCCTCTCATCCAAATATGGCCACCTCTGAATCCCTAAATCCAAGATGGCAATGGTCAAAATGCCAGGCTTCAAAACAGGAGTCCACAAACCAACGATATACAGATCTCTGATCTAAGCAGACAAAATGTCATGCGGTGTTCCCCAAGGCTCTGTTCTGGGGCTCCTTCTGTTTACCATCTACATGCTTCCACTGGCTCAGATTATCAAAATAAAAAACAAAATATGTCACTATAATTACACATGCGACTCACAGTTTTACATAACCATATCACCAGGGCAGTATGATCCAATACTAGCACCGAGTAAATGCATTAAACGAATCAACGATTGGATGAGCCAGAATGTTCTTCAATTAAACAAAGTCAAAACTAAGGTAGTTGTTTTTTGGAGGCAAGGAGGAACGATTAAACGTCAGCACTCAGCTTCACTTGCCAATGTTAAAAACCACAGACCAAGCCAGAACTCTGACCTGAGCTTCACAGGCACATTAAGACAATAACAAAGTCACGTCTCCCTTGGTCCTACTGTAAGCCCATTTCATCTGCTATGCCGGCCAGGTGGACTCCTGCCGGGATCTTGAATGTGATCTCCTTCGCTAATGTGGTTATGCAACTGTTGTGTTTGACTAACTGCACGGGGAGCTCTGTGTACACACGCTGATGGGTTAAAACCTACAGTGCAGACCAGAGCACAGTTAACGTTTCTAATGAGATTCTGCTGTTTTATAAGTTCAACATGAAACCAAGAGGTTAAAATAATGCTGAATTTTTAAAGCTGTACTTTATTGCTGCCAGTGCAATATACATGTACAACATATATAGCCGGTCAATATTTTACGACTGTACTGAGACAGAGGAGATCGTGTCAGGTTCCAGCTGATAAGGATGTCCTATTTCTACTGAAACATAAGCTGTGTCCCAAATTCATATACCATTCATACTAATTCTGAGCAGGTTTTGAGTATGAGTCGTGTTCACAAAGGAAAAATGACAAAACTAATAATTGAGCACACATATCCATATACATACACATGCATTTACAGTTAAAGATGAAGCTACAGAATACGTGCATGGATTAAAAATTTCATATACTAACCGGTTGCTATACTGATAATTGATTTATTATATTTTTTATTTAAAAATAAATATATAAGGATTTGCTTCTTTTCTGCTTTTGAAAACTGAACGTAAATTTAACATTTTTGAGCAAGGCAAAACAAATAAGGGGATCAGAACACTGTAAAAAGCTTTTCCTCACTGTTGTCTTACATTTTATAGACTGGTGGTTCCCAACTGGTCCAGCCACAGGGCCCAGATTTCTCCTTAGTCATAAGTTTAATGTTTAGTTTAGTTTGGCCGTGTCATTGAGTTAGTTTGCTGCCTCTGTCAAGTATCTGCCTGTTATTCAGACTCCACAGCATGAAACAGCACTTCAAAATAAAAGCTCTGTGCTGAAAATTCACTGTAGGCTACCTAAAAATAAAGTGTGTTTCTTACAAATGTGATATGTTTGCAAGTCTTTCGTGGTCCATTCAGAATGGACCCGTGACCCACTTTTAGACTGCGACCCACCAGTTGGGACCCACTGTTACTAGCTGCAAATATTAGAATACTATAAAGATTGTAAAAATAATGATAATGAGGTTTATTTTCAAAGCATGTCTCAAAAACTATATGACAAAGAGCTACACAAAACAAAGAGGAATGAAATCAACCAGGCTGGAACCAGTAAATCATAAACATGAGATAGGAATATACTGTAGTTTATACTGTTTATATTAAGTACAGTATTTATTGTAAAACTGGTTACAGCTTCTGTTCTCAAAGCCCTTCAGCCATATTGGTCACTAACATGACATTTCTCCGATCAGCTGTTCCCAGTCCAGCAGTGTGCCCCTCATATGGAAATCAGCCTCACACTGCTCCTCTTTGTGCTCTTGTCCCCCAGCTCATTAAAACCCACAACCTGCTGCCCAGCCGGAACTACATCTTCGGCTACCACCCTCACGGCATCTTCTGCTTCGGTGCTTTCTGCAACTTTGGGACGGAGGCCACAGGCTTCTCTAAGAAATTCCCGGGCATCAAGCCTTCCCTGGCAACCCTGGCAGGAAACTTCCGCTTGCCTGTCCTGCGAGACTACCTCATGTCAGGAGGTGAGATGAGTGGAGAAGCAGTGGAGTCTAATTTGAGTTCTTAAAAAGACTGATAAGTGTATCGGTGAGGGAGCCGACCTTTGTCCTGTTGCACAGCTGAAACAGCTTCTGTTTACTTGGATCTCCTGATTGATAGAGCTTTAGCTGTTCTGTTCTGAAGGGCTGTTTGCTGTTCAGTTTTACCCAAAGATACTGTGCATACTCTCTAAAGTTACTATAGGTTATTGTACATGTAGTTTCGAAATGCCTCATTGGTAAATAGCCCCTGTACAACTTTCTTTGTGACCCTTTTTCTGTTGTATTGTGTAATGTAACTGTCTTTTCTACAAAATTTCTGTAGTTTTGAGACAATGTTTTTACTTTCAGGTGCTAGACTTGAGGATTTTGCTGCAGAGCAATGCAGACTGATGAACAATATTTGCAGCCAGCATTTAACCACATATAATAGGAATAGGAAGATGTAAACAGACTTAAGTCAGTGTATTTGCCTCATGCATTGCTTCTTCACTGCAGTTTGAATCATCCTCCCACGTGTCTTTATCCCTATCAGGTATCTGTCCAGTGAACAGGAACTCCATTGACTACCTGCTGTCGCGTAACGGGACGGGAAATGCTGTGATCATCGTTGTTGGAGGAGCGGCGGAATCTCTGCAGTGTGCACCAGGCATGAATTCTGTCACCCTGAAGAACCGCAAAGGCTTTGTGAGGCTGGCCTTACAGAAAGGGTGAGCCGGCAGCACAAACACTCCGCAGACAAGGACACGTGCAGTTGCAGCGACAAAACAGAGCCTTGAATAAATCAGATTTGAACATTAAAATGTCATTCTCAGGGCTGTAGTGACTCATTGGAATGATTAAACCCTGGATTATCACTCACAGAAAGGTTGAAAATTACCTCACAGAGAGCATCACCAAATCTTTTATGAATGTGCAGTGTTGTGCCTCAGAGCTTGGAGCTGCTCGTGGCACGCAGTTCCCTTTTGGGCAGTGTATGAGCTGGCATTGGGCTGCACTCAGCCATGCATTAATCACTATAACAAAGTGTATTACAAAAGGAGGTGGACCCTGTTTGTCTAGTTACCCAAACAAGCCTGATTCCCTCTGTAATATAGCTGTGGATTATCACAGGGTGCACCTTGGCCAAAGAAGCTTAGAACTTGCTAGAGGAGACATGCAGTTATGCAGAACTTCATTCATAACCGTTACAATTCCAGCTGGAATAAGCTTCAGCTGTGAATTGAGGTCACTTTGGTTTCAATTTCTGGAGCTTTTCCAGCTTTGTTTTGATGCTTATAGAATAAAATTAAGTCAAAAACAGTTAAATAATGACACATTTGTGACATTTTGATTTATTTCTAGTAAAATACTTGATAGTTCCTTCCTTTCAGCCCTTGAAGAAACAAATTAAACCGTGTGAGGAGGTAAAAATTGCTCGGTGGAGTGTTTACAGCTCACAATAAGGGGGTAATGAGCTGACTTTGTATTGTTTTAAAGGGTCACATACTAAAAAGATTCTTTGTGCAAGGACTGGTTTATGAAAATGTATGAAAAACGTCTATAAATGCTGATTATTTTGAGCAGTAATGAAATTAAGAGTACTAAAAGTTTTGGTTCCAAAAGCGTCCTCTGGAAATGTTTAGGCCACTGGTCAAATGTTAAATTTTGAACACGGCTCCAGATTTAGGTAGATTTGATATCAATCCAGAAAGTCCCCTGATTACATAAATGCTTTCATAACTGTTATATGTCGCGAGACAAAAGCTTGGCTGTTCACCAACAATAACGCTGAATACAGACCCACACAAAACAGAGAAATGTCTGTGATTTCACAACAGCAAATTACAACAGTCTGCCTACGTGCTAATTATCACCACCTACTGATTCATCCTAGTTGTCACGTTGCATATTTAAAACCACAACTAATGCAACTTTCCATTGTTTTTGTTCTTCTATGGCAACTGAGGTTGGCCTGTCAGTGATGAAGAGACATATATGTTAAATATCATGTGAAATCATATTTGGGTTTGACAGATGTGCCATGCTTTAAAGTGAGTGCCAAGCCAGTTGATTCAAAGATTTGATAAGGGCAATAAAAATATCATGGCATATAATTTAGGTCATATTAAGTCTGCAAGTATCTAGAGGAAAGTTCCTTAAACGTCTTTTTGTTGCTGCTGAAACATGTCTTGGTATCGTCCTACAGTAGCAGTGCTTTTGCAAATGTCCATTTAGGGTATAGTTTTTGAATCCTCCTCTGTGTTTCCTCAGGTCTGACCTGGTTCCAGTGTATTCCTTCGGAGAGAATGATGCCTACAAGCAGGTGATCTTCGAGGAGGGGAGCTACTGGAGAAATATCCAAAAGAGATTACAGAAGATCTTAGGCTTTGCCCCATGCCTTTTCCATGGATGTGGCCTCTTCTTCGGCGACTCCTGGGGCATTGTGCCTTATGGCAAGCCTATCACCACCATAGGCAAGTTTGTCTGCTAATGTTTGTTTAGAGTGATTCCGAAGTACACATTAGTGTTATCTTTACAAATGTCAACAATACTGTATTTTAGTACAGTTGATTACAGGTAACAGATTAACCGGACAGACAAAGTCAGCATTTGCTTTGTCCAACTTCAGAGGAGAACTTCACCCAGAAAGTAATAATTTGTCTATCAATTACTCACCACGTGTGAGCGAAGAATCCAAAAACAGAGATAAGTCTTGATGAACTAGAGTGAATGGGGGCCATATTTCTTTTTAAAAAAGCAAAACGATATCAAAACTCTCATATATTTATGCAGTTACATGCTCAGTACTTCCCAAACACACTCTTGTTTTTTGACATTTTTCGCCCAAATCTTACTATTCAAAACACACCCTCATAAACAGTCTCACACAAACCACCGCGCAAATACGTACCTTTGAACTTTGCTTAATAAAATGAGTGAGTAAAGTTTAAGTCCATACAAACAGTCGTAATAGTAAGGTTTTAGCAAAAAAGGCATGTGTTTTGGAAGTACTGAACATACAACTGAATAAATAAGACTTCAAATATACTGTATGACTTGTGTCAGAGTTTGTAAACTGGTGCTAAACATGGCCCCCGTTTACTCCAGTTCATCGAGAATTTTCTGTTTTTGGATTCTCCGTTCACTGTGGACGCATGCAAGAAAAACAAGGTTTTCTATATAACTTCAACGTAACACGTGGTGAGTAATTGATGTACAAATGATCATTTCGTGGGTTAGGTATTCCTTTAATGGTTAACACTAATGGTTCTAACAGTTTCAACCCAGATTAGTTTGACTAGCTCTTTGTTCTAATCCTCTCCTGTTCTATTATAGTTGGGGAGCCAATCACAGTGCCAAAAATTGAGAATCCAACTGAGGAAATGGTGGATCTGTACCATGGAATGTACATCAGGTCCCTCCAGTGCCTTTTTGACAAGTACAAGACCCGCTTTGGCCTGAAAGAGAGTGACGTCCTGTACATCCAGTGAGAGGACAAGGGGGGCCCTGTCGAAGCTCCGAACTGTGACAGTATCTTCAGACCCCTCCGCCCCCCCTTCCCCACCCTGTCCCCATCCAATCTTGGTGCCCGATTTGGATTATCTCTGGACTGCAAAACTCTACACACGAACGAGCACGTTTGCTCAAGAAACCTTTGCTCTCTGCATCGTTTCGCAAACAGACACACATGTACACAGGCATACAGTCGTTCCTTCTCAGGAAATGGCAGGTTTGAAGAATAGTTACCTCTCCCTGCTGCTGTAGTCAGGTTGGACAAAGTTAAACCTAATCCCACATCAAAAAGTGTGCCATTGTTTCTTTTTCTATTTGTCTTATCAGTGCAGAGGGGGGTGAGTTCCACTAGATGGAGCTGGAAGGTAACATGCAGGACTTCCAAGAAGTGCCAATGCTTTTGCTGTCTTTCACTCATGCAGCCATATAATTCTCCTTCCCTCTTCAGGATCCTGATATATGCTAAATGCACAAACAATGCAAATGGAAGATAATGACTTCATTCTCGGGATAATAAGCCCAAAAGTTTAATTGAGCCAAAGACCTATGCTGTCCCCACGCATGCATGTATTTCTACTGTATGAAAGCCCAAAGTTAAGGAATTCTACAGGGTGGATTTATATTGTGAATGCACAGACCATGTGTGCCTGTGATTGTATAATGCCATAAAGTATTAATTGTATTCTATAGAGAGGAACAAGCCTATTTTTGGGCTTGTCCCTCAATGAATATTTCTGATGCACTTTTTGTATTGCTGATTACCTTCTGAGGTTTTTGTGCCTTTGATATGAGATTTTTTTCAAGACAGTCATTGCGCTGCTTGGCTTGATTTCCCTTTCTTGTCCTACTGGTGTTCAAGGTCTGGATGGGTGTGTTTTGTCTATGCAACAAAGACCACGGAGATGTCTTGTATCGTCGAGTGATTTTGAGCTGCAGCTGAAGAAGATGAAGGGATGAGGATGTGGGTGAAAATCTTGATGTATGATGATTCCAGCATACAGTGGATCTCTTTGTAACCATGTCATGGGTGATAATTGAAAAGGAAGGGATTATACCGGTCTTTTTACTGGTATTATGTTATGTTCGAGGGTGTCACTGGTACTTTTGTAAAATAAGAGTAAGTAAGTGTAGAATATATCCTAGGAATTATCAAAGTAAGTAAGCCTGTGTCATGTTGATGAGCATGAAGACAGGCAGTAAATTATGAGATTGTCATTTGAAGAGCAGTGTTCCTCTGGTTTCACCATTGTGCCTTCTTCTAAATGGCAGTGTAAGGCATGTGCAATAAATTTGCAAGCAATAAACAGCGAGACCTGTCTACATGATGAATGGCATCACCTGTCTGCTGATATTTAAATTAAACTTTTGTATATTTTCAGAAGGAGATGTGTGTTCTTGTGTCTTGTTTTTGGAAACACTTCCCCATCACTTAGACATACATTTCAATGCTACATCTTTTTCTCAGAGACATCCATCATTTCATTATGATTTCTTCAAGGCCGTTGCGGGACAAACATGTTCAAGCTTATTCAACATGGCATACTTAATTGTCAAGATTAAGGCCTAAACATATAAATGCTCCCTTTAAGTAGCTGTATTGCTGTTAAATTCAAAGCATTTTACTTACAGTACTTGCTCACTAGCAGGTGACCAAGGTTTGCCATACACGGTAAAACAGTGGTGGATAAAGCATCCGGATTCTTGATTTAAAAGGTAACTTAGGTCCACCCTGGACACTATTTTGAATTTTGTCCAGTACTGAGTGAGAGGGCTGCAGTGTAATCACTGGGGGCACATGTGCACCTTCAATTCATGTCCACTTAAAGTGTTTGTTTTTGCCACTGACAGGCTCAGATTTTTATAAGTATCTGGGAACATTATGACAGATTATAACAGAGGCAGACCTTTTTGTCAGAATAAAGGGGTTTTCACATATAGTCCTTTTTTTTTTAGAAAACTGAACTCAGTCCTCTTAAAGTGGACCAAAAAGTGGACCAACAGAAAAGGGACTCAGTTCTCTTTCTGTTCACACTATATGTAATGTATATTGATATTGTTTTTTTGTTGTTACTTTGACATGACACTGCAGTGCAGTTATGAAGCCCTTCGCTTTCAGATGAACTTAAAATGGGAGGAAACCTCAGTGTTTCTGTGCTGTAGACTGTTGCCGTTTGCTGCATTCTACATTCCACATCTGAAGATGTGCAGTATCTTCTGTGGACCAAACTACCTGCGTCCTTGAAAGTGTTACAGGCCAACGTGGTTGCTTTTTATTTTTTTATTTTTTTCCCAAGCCTCCCAGTGCAACAGCATGTGATCTGGAGGGTTCAATGCAGTGGCAAAGAGCAAAGTGAACCTGGAGCACTTTGTGTTCACGATGCACAGTGAAGCGAACTGCACTGCGGACTTGGCTCGCTTCAGAGGGGTCTGAGTTCTCTTGGAGTGTTCACATATGTGCAAAAAATGCTGAGGGTGTTTTCACACTTGGTCCTTTTAAGCCCTCTAAACAGACTCAGAGCGGTGACTCAGTATTTTTTGGGCATATGTGGACACTGCAAGAGAACTCCGACCCCTCAGAAGTTAACCAAACTCAGACCCCCTCGGGGGTGGTGCAGTTCACTTCACCTGAGCCTTGTGAACACAAAGTGCTCCAGGTTCACTTTGCTCTTTGCCACTGGATTCAGCCCTCTAGATTGCATGCTGTTGCATTGGGACGCCTGAAAAAATAGACAAAACCACATCGCCCTGTAACGCTTGCAAGGACGCAGGACGAGGAGTAGTTTGGTCCACAGAGGATACTGCACATTTCCAGATGTGGAATGTAGAATACATCAATTGGCAACAGTTTACAGCACACAGAAAGTGAGGGGCTTCATAACCACACTGCAGTGCTACATCAAAGTAAAAACAAAACTATGTCAATATCTTTTATACATATAGGCTATAGTTTGAACAGAGAGAGGACTGAAGCCCCGTCAGAGCTGAAGTTGACCAGAAAGAGAACTGAATCCTCTTTCAAATGAACTGACAATGTGAACACAAAAAGAACTGAGTCCCTTTTCTGTTGGTCCACTTTTTCGTCCGCTTTAAAAGGATTGAGTTCAGCTCATTTAAAAAGGACTAAATGTGAAAACACCCTGAGATCCTTTTTATTGAACCAGAAACAGCCCTGAAATCATCTATCACCAAACCTACCAGATTCCATTAAAAAAACAACTAATTCTGTCATAGTAAAACAAACTTTGTTCAAAATTGACAGAAACAAAATAAAACTCATAAAAGTCATCTTGGTTCGTCTTTCCACTGCTCCAACAAATATCAACTCTGGTTTGCTTTAAATAAGTCCTTAATTCACCCAGTTGGATGTGAAAATATGCTGGATTCATACATGCTAAAATTGCACTTCATTAGAATGGAATCTGGTTGGTTTGGCAATAGCAATTTCGGGCCTGTTGCTAAAGGATCTTACGCTTTAACAAACAGGTCTATCTCTGTAGGGATGTTTCAATAATATCAGACACATAAAATAATAATCTGAGCCTGTAGTGGCAAAAACAAGCACTTTTAGTGGACATTCAATGATGGTGCATACTTCCCATGTTGTGATTACAATGCAACCTGACCTTACAATGCTGATGACCCTGTTGTGTAATACTGGTCCTGGAAAATAGGGTCCAAGTTGAAAAAATACTGAAGTCCCCCTTTAAGTAAAACCATAGTCTAAAATACACTGTTAAAAGTAAAAGTCCAGCACTGAAAATGCTAGGCTACTTAAAGGTACAGGAGTATTTTTAATGCAATGTGCTTGCCCTGAAATATTAAAAGTAAAAGTGTTCATTGCATGTTTTAAAGGCTTATTTTGTACACCTACAAGCCGTTCACCAAACCATGCAGGGTCTGTTTTACATACACAATACTGGGCATTCCTATAAGCAGAACGCAATCAATAACCCAGTGTTTGTTAAGTCCAATAACCCTGTGGAGACTGAACTTCTCCATGTGGCTGATGCTGCCCCCTGATGGCTGCTTCATATTCTGCAGTCAGGGTGGTGAAGGCTTAGTAGTGAAGATGCAGCAGTGGTGGAAAGCAAAGTACATTTACTCAAGTATAAGTACAATTTTGGGGTACTTGTGCATGAGTATTCTCACATGATACTATTCAGTACTTAGATGTAGATGGAAAGAGTATACTTTCAGTAAACTACAGTCATCTGCCATCTGGTGTTACATTGCAAATTCACACTTAACATGTTGATTGCGACATTAGCTACATTATAATGCTGCTTAAGAGTTGATGCATCAATAATAGTCCAATAATAAGCTTAACATATATGCAACACTTAAATGTGTAATTTGCACTGAGAGATTTTTTCGATACTTCCAAATTTTGCTGATTGTAGGCTACTTTTAGTTAAGTGGAATTTTGCAGAACTTGTTATGGAGTATTTTTACACTGTGGTATTACTACATTTTCTTAAGCAAGAGTCTCAGTACTTCCTCTGTCCATGGGATCCAGGGGCCTCCTGAGGTCTTTTCCTTTCCCTAACCGCTAGATGAGGAATAATTTAATATAAAAGTATTACAAATAGAGAGCACAAGTTGGACATTATTGCTCTCGCACTTATTTGTGTAACTGTAGCTCCCCCTTTTATCCGCTGTTGATTAATGGCCTGATGTTTGTGTACTTTGAGAGCCCTTGGGATAGCTATTGCATCATAAATTTAAATATTTTTCGTCACATTTTGTATTGTTCTTAATAGAGATTAGAGGTGGGAAATTGTCCGAGTGCCACCATTTAACTGTCACCTGCATGTCACGCTGTGCTCTGTAATTTCCTTATATTTTGCAGCTTTGACACATTTCAACGGACACCCGCCCCATCCTGAAATACAAACAGATATAACAACCAATAGGAGCACGAGTTTGCAGTAGCAGGCACCGCCTTTACGTGACGGACGTGCACTTGAGCCAATCAGAAGCCTCGATGTCGCGCCTCCCAACCGGAGACGGATTTCCGAACCAGTGTAGCAAAATAGCCTGTACTTTGTTTACGTCCCGTTGGTTAGCTGACAGCTGTTGTAGCGCTTCACCCACACAAACAACCACGTCTGCGTGTCTCTGGCGGTTACCTGGAGCTTCGCAATCTTTAAGCCGACTACTCTGGATGTCGTGGATGGGATGTTTTGTTGAATGACGGGGAGCCGCTAGATGCCGACAGGAGGATGAACTCCATCACCGGTCGGGTTCTCGCCATCCCCGCCGCCTCTGTCACCAACTCTGGAGCTTCATCCTCTCGAGCCTTACATGTAGAGCTCACGTCCCAGCAGGTAAATGCAAACCCGGCTGAGCTCATCTTAACGTGAACTGCTTTGAAATGACACAGGAAAACTTGTACTGGGCCGCCTCAGTGTGTTATACACTAGTTTGGAACGGCAGTTACAACTGCTGCCTGGAGAGACACGGCAGGCCTGTCAGGCTAGCTAGTTAGCTAGCACCTGCTAGCTTACAGTTAGCTAGCTTACTGGAAATTAAAGGAGCTGCTGTGACACCCCAGACACACCAACACCAGTTAGGCTGGTTTTAGGCAATTTTGAGCCCAGACTTTGCAGTGTGTTGCTCTTTTATAAGGGTATTTATAATTTTACACGTTTAAATGTTCTCGAAGCTAGCATGCTTCTGCTAATGGCAACTTAACTTGGCGTTATGTCAGCACGCAGGTGACAGCTCAGTTAAAGGGGAACAGTAGCATATGTCATCAGTGGGATGAGGTATTGTCTCATGCAGTCACTTTATTAGGGTTTGCAACATGTCTAGACCATGAACTACTTTCATTTTCGCTCCTTTTAAAGCCTCTAAAGTAATCTAGCCACTCATTCATTCATATATCCATTCATTCATGTATATGTAAACGACATGTAACAAGTTTACAGTTATTAATTAGGGCTACCGACCTTCTACTGTAAAATCGACCCCGTACAGACACATTATCATCCCTGACATTGTGAGCTTTAGTTAGATATTGGTTAAGCTATCCACTCTAATGGATATCTTCATGAGGCTGAGAATCACATGGATATTGTGCAGCTCATAGAGCCAAAACCTGATCTGTACACAACATACAATGAGTCAATCATTTACCTACTAATGCAGCTCGGACCTGTTACATCTACAAACCTACATCAAACTGATTCAGTCCACATCAGGAGTCCAAGTAGGGCCTGTCTACAGTAGACAACCGTAGCAGGGTGTTGCTTCAGAGTCACAGTAGAGGTGTGAATATAAGTTGTAGATGAGCATTTAGAGAATGTGGTTAGTGTGGGTGTCAAACTGTGTCAGCAGATCAGTTCAGAGAGAGTAAGGAGAGTTTCTGCTGTTATTCATAGTAAATAGACTACTTATATTTTTCTAGGGTAATGCTCAAATACTTGAGACCAAACTGTTAAAGTGTTAGGGCTACAAATAACAAACGCTCAACAAAATACAGAATTAAAAGTTGAAGACATGACACTTACTGAATGTTCGCATAGCAAATGTTAACCCGAATCCTATTTTTCTTTTATTTCAATAGTATGATTACTATGTATAAGAATATATCCTAATTAAATCTAAATGTCATGCTTATATATGGCCCAGTTCTATTTGCTGTAGTGTTCATAAATCTGAGGTAAACTTTCTTAATTTCACAAGTGTTGGTATTGAGCTCGCTCAGGAGAAATTGTAAGTAGGGCTGTGTATACGTACGATACATATCATGATACAGGGTTTACGATTCAATATATTGCTGTATATTGCCTTACAGTAAGCAAGGCGATGTATATTGCAATTTTAAAATCTACTTTTAATAGATACCGGAGCACCCTTTACGACTCACACAACACATTAAAAGCATAAGTATTAATTGAAATTTTATAGTGTTTCCGAGAAGTGATACAATATTACAAAAAATAGGCCTAATATCACGATACCCAAGTGTATTGATATTTTTGTACACCCCTAATTGTAAGTGTAATTTAAAATGAATGTATGAAGCGATTTATTCCTTTTATTACTTTGTGTTCATGTTTTTTGTGTCTAAAAGTGTTTTCAGATTTTAAAACGTGTACTTCAATATACAGTTGATTGTGCAAAGTAAAAAGGAACATATTTGTCTGTTATTTTATTCCCTAACGACACGTTTATGGCCCAGTTGATGGTGTTGAAGGTGCAGGAAATGTGATATTTAAATACTGAATAAAAAAGTCAGGATTATTAGGGAAGCCAGCCATGATTAGGTACCCCTAGCTCTTAGCAATAATGGAGAGATTCACTCAATTTCGCAACTACTACTACTATTTTTGTGATATCCTATTGAAGGTATCTATAACCGAAAAGACCATGTAGATTAAAGTTCTTTATTACTATGTGTTTGCTGAAGGCAGCCCTGAACTTGTGACATCCAGAGCTGCACAAAGCCTGCAGGGTTAGTTATCATGTATGCTGTTTGTACTGTTTGTTAGGCAAATTTGACAGTAAGACTTTTTCTAGCTGTTGGATTGGCTCGACTGCGCACGTAATTCAAGACTATACATGCTCATAACAACATAATGCACTCACTTTCCAGTTAAACTTGTACAGCTCCCTGAAACAGTGATGTATCAATGAGGGTGGAGTAAATGTTAGGAACACCTACCCAAAGCACCACAAACTATAGCCTGCAGGCTGCAGACCATAAAGCTGAATAAACACCTCTCTAAAATAGTTTCAACAAAGACTGATCACCAGTTTGTAAAGAAAATGGATGCCTGTATGTTCATGTATTACAGATGTTCAGCTGAGGCCTTGTGACCAGCTAATCATTTTGTCACAGCAGTCACTGCCACATACCACCTCTGGACGTTTTGATCACATTATAACACTTGATGAACTAATGATGATCCTATCTTTGATCTTTGATTGTGTCAAGCTCGTGGTCTTTAATGAGGGCTCTGATGTTAGTGTGGTTTTATTGTAGAGAGCTCAACACACATGAGTAGTTTCATACTTCACAATTGTACTCACAACCGTTTGTCTCTGCCTGTGGTCCACATTAGCCCATTCAGAAATGTGCACTCACATTTTTATGAAGAAGGGGGGTTAAAAGTCTCTTGTAGAACAATCAGTGTTTTTGTGTGTGAGGCCCTTAATCTTATAGGGAATCCCATGACTTAGATTTAGTCTCAGTTTGGCTGCAGGAGAGAGGCCGGGCCTGCCGGTCAAGAGAGAAGTTGTGCTGTGGTGACGTGTTTGCCTGAAGCGGGAACTTGCCAAATGGCATCTCTGTGCCAAGCCTTTACTTGTCTTAACTATGCATCACTGGTATGCGAGCGTTAAGATAAACTGATATACTGACTTGTTTATAAATGATGTTTTTTTTTCTCCTCTAGTTGGCTTGTTGCGATTTGTGGATTTTGTGATAAATTATTTTGCTGATACACTTCTCATGTGACTGTCATGACTAACCATGCCTGCAGAGTTAACTGGGTAGTTCAATTGTGCCATGAAGACACCATGCCTTGGTTATCTGGACAGCCAACACTTAGGCTATCACAGCCGGAGGGGCCTCTGTGCACGAGAAACAACTGCTATTTTAGGCTGATTATATATAGACCGTACAATGTGGTGCTTAATTGACCTCTGTGGGCATCTCTTTCCCCTTGTCCTGTGAGGGTTTTGTGTCTACAGAACAGCCTAGATAGTATTTGCCGACGACCGTCACGTGATCAGAGTGAAACCGAATACAACAGGCCTGATATCTGTTATTTGTTCTCACTCTGTCCTCACTCTCCCTCCATCTCTTTCTGTTTTTCTCCCTGCCAAACAGAGGCGATTGCGTCATCTCCGGAGCATCGCGGCCAGAAACATTGTCAACAAGAATGGTTCCCCACTGCTGGACACTTACTTCACCCTCCACCTCTGTATAGGAGACCGCATATCTAGAGGTCAGTGTTAACACCCCTCCCACACACACACACACCTTCCACCCTGTTACTCCAGCTGACAGTGAGTAACATTGGTTGATCTGTTCTCAGCAAGCTCACATGTAGTGCATGTAAAGTTTTACTATGCAAATTATAATTCTCTGCATCATGTGCTACTTTCCACCCCATGTGAAGTAATGTTACTACTACAGCTAAGGTGGTCATGACAATGATGACAATCCAAATTGCCTTAATTGTCATTATATTGTTTGTGATGCTTCAGTTAATCAGTGAGCAGCTCAAGCCAAATCATAATTGTCTCTGTCAGGAAAGATCCTATATTATTACAATGATTTTGGACACAAAATTCATCTCTTTGGGCTCATTATTTCATCAGTTTTCACTTTACGGAGCTGCGGCATTGACATTGAACCAGTACAGGCATGGGCTGGTGCGACTGTGGCTTATTGGCCGTTCGATCCCCAGTCCTCCAGTCTGCATGTCGATGTATCCTTGGGCAAGATACTGAACCCAAATTGCTTCGATGGTTGTTCCATCAGTGTGTGAATGTGTGTGTGTGAATGGGTGAATGTGACATGTAGTGTTAAAGCGCTTTGAGTGGTCGGAAGACTAGAAAAGCACCAAACAAGTGCGGTCCACTTACCATTTACGTTTGGTTTCTGTGAGAGTACTTAGGGGTGATCCAGTCAGGTGCTTTTTTTAAATGCACGGCTGCCAACTCTGAATCAGGACATGCCCATAATCCAATGAAGTCATCGTGGTGTCCTCGCTGCATGTTGAACAGCTTCAGGAGTTTACTCTAGATGACATAATCACTTGAGAAACTGGTTCAAATTCACAAATGAGACCTGACCTCAGAGTATATCCAGCCCAGTTGTTTTTGCATGAGTTTTCTATCTTCTGTTAATCAGCATTCTTGTATGTCTTTTTAGATTTTTACAAGAGTGAAGTCATACGAGACTCGCTGGTGAGTATACTTACTTAAACCTTAAACTGTGAATGTCTGCCTCCTAGAGTAGGACCAGGGTGTTGTCATCACCTGCAGCTCTGCTGTTGCAGTGTGTGTTAGTACACAGGTCTCTATGTGCAGTGTCACAATGAAGGCTGACATTCATACCTGCTACCTTTCTGCCAGTCACACATTTAGCCACTCTGGACTTGTTTCACTATAACCTGACCAATAGTCATCACTTAGGCCCATTAGTCGACTAGTCGCCCGCATGTTTATGATATTAATTTAATCATTAAATGATATATTTTGGTGGTTTAAGGTGTGAGAAAGAATAGTATCAGTAACATTGTTAACACTGTGCTACATTACAGAGAAATACAAAACCGTACTAATGAACCTTCATTAATATAGGCCTATATTTTATCTACAAGTGCACGTCACACACTGAGCGAGCCGCCTGTTAATGACGCTGTGGGCTAATGGGCATGTAGCTACTTCCATGTTTCAGATGATACGTCATGTTTGTAGTCGACCAATGAAGATGAGTTTACATATCACCTTGGGTTCGTCCTTCACCTTCTCAAAATGATCCCACACTTTGGATTTCCTGCCCGACATGTTATTAACTAGCCTGTGGAATAACCACAGGTACCAGCCCTGGAAATTAACCTGACTCCTGTCTGACTGCTGAGCGTGGCCACTTCCTGTGTCTGTCCTTTCAAATTAAAGTTTTGATTTATTTTGACAAGGCGCACTCCTAATAGAGTTCCATGTTTTTTTTGTCTGCGACTTAGCGACCAATGAAATCTTGCCGACTAATGAGCTTTCTGGTCACAAATGTTTGGTCGACTATTAGTGGGCAGCCCTAGTGAAGTCACTGTCTGTTGCTGAATGAGGTAACACAATGGTGATTGAATCTATGGCCGATTGACGAAAGCTCCTGCATTTGCAGTGTTACGAACTGGATGTAGAGGGTGACGTATGTGGAATAAGTGCTGTTTAAGTTACTGCTAATGCAAACTGAGCATTTCCTACTAATGCAGCTTCACATTAAAAGCATTTAATTGGCGAAACTTAAGTTGAATTTAATTATGACATAGTCACAGGAAATATAATCGTTTTCAGTGAGCTCAGCACTTACTGTTATTGTTAACCAAAAATGCGTCTACATAACAAGAACAGTCATTTTTCCATTTATTTATTTTCAACATTTTTGGTAGAGGATGGGTTTTATTATTGCACGTAGCAATGGAACAAGAAGGAGAAGCTATAGTGAGCTGTTAGATGAAGAGCTGCAGGCGACAGGCTGCGCACCTCAAACTTAGTATAGTGACCAGTGTGCCCTGCTGTCTGCAGACTCATGCTGTGTGCAGTGTAAAATCTGATCACAGTTGCTCACAGTATGATAGAAAAAGGCTAATTATTGCCTGAGGTCTTATTAAAATGAAAACAGTTTGGTTTGCTGCCACCACAACTCTGTGACCTGTAGTATTAAAAAGCATTAGCTGTTGCCTCCAATTATACAGGCGTCTCCAAGTCAACCAGGACTGAAATCTGTTTTTCAAACATCAGAGTACAGTAGCATGCTTAAAAAATGCTTCATTGAGTAAAATGTCAGTCTTGCATCAACATGAATTGAATATGATACGTGCCGTTCCCCTATGCAACTCTCCCTCTCTTGGGCTGTAAGCATCAGTGAGTTGTGTAAATGACCCGTGCTTCTTTGGCTGTTCCAGCTCTTATTTGCGAGGCAGATGCAGCTCTGCACGAAGCTATAGAAGCAGCCAAGGAGAGCAAGCCATTACTGTCAGGCTCGCTGCCGAGTCATGAGCTGACCTAAGCTGCTTTCCAGGCATACCGTTCACTACCCTCGGCAGACAGAGTGTATAATGCGCTGCAGGAGTCATGACTCCTGTCATCTCTCAGCCCGACTTCCCTCTGTTGAATTTAACATCGTTGCTGACATTCGTTCTCTAGTATCCTGTCTACTTCCGTCATCATTTGTCCAGTGTTTCCTGTTGGTCTTCCTGTGTTCATTGTAACTGCTATGCCCCTTTGCTTCCTCTACTGACTCTCACTAGTTCTGTTTTTTTACCTCCCCCCCCCCATACCCTGTGGATTGTACTTCTGCTTTTGCCATTCCTCTCCTGCCTGTCCTTGAAAGTGACCCCGAGAGCAAGAGATTTTCTCTCAGATGGAGGGAAATGGTACATAATTGAATGATGTAAATGGCTTCAGTGCGTTGTAGAACCAGCTCTCAGTGCTGTCAGTCTGGAAGTTCAAGGACAAAGAGCAAACTGTAGTAGAGATCAGACTTAAAGGTTAATGTAGAACAGGATGATTCAATTACTTTACAGTGTATAGGGATAACATTATGACATTGAATTTGACAGAGGTACCATGCATTTTTTTACTACAGATTTTAATCCAAACTCTTTTGCTTGCACAAGACATGAATGTTTTATTACTAAACTGAATAAATAATTTGTTGATTAGCTGTTACCTCAAGTGTTAATGTACTCTTACGACACTGATTATCCTCACCAAGTGACTACAAATCCTCACGTGCATGTGTGTGTTTGTCAGAATCCAACTTGGCGGAGTCTGGACTTTGGCATGCTGCCGGACCTTCTGGACACCTCAGTGTCTTGCTTCGTGGTGAGGATCTGGGGAGGACAGGAGGAGCAGTACCAGCTCCTTATAGAATGGAAGGTCAACCTGGATGGCCTCAGATACACAGGACAGCAGGTCAGCAACCATGCACATAATAATTATAGAAAACTTCATGTGTCACAATGATCCCAGTGTGGTAGGGACTGCGTGCAGGCTACAAAGGGATATATACAGTGAGTGCAAACCTGTGAATACAGATTTAATTTGCAAACACAATGTAAAAGGCACATGTAGTATCTGATGAAAACTGAAGTGTTTTACTATCTAAAAAAAACTATCTTAAAGGAGAAGTGTGCAGAATTTAGTGGCATCTACTGGGGAGGATTGCGCATTGCAACCAGTTTAAACTTTTCCCATGTTCCAGGCATGAACTCCTGGTTAGGGTTCCTTTGATGTTCACTGTATAGGAGGTTTTTAGCTGAATTCGCCGCAGAGGTCATTTCCTCTCCAAAACAAACGGACCTGGTGATTTAAACAAAGCAAAAGCAATGTCACATTAAGAATAGGTGTTTTCCCAATGCTGTTCAGCTCATCATGGATGGGCTGCAAACTACTGTAGCTGGCGCGAAAATGTGAAACACGCGAATAGCTCTATCTAGAGCCAGTGTTTAGTTTGTCCATTCTTGGTGTATTCTAGCAACACGGCGGCCTTTGTGGACAAGAACCATCCCCCTATGTAGATTCACAGCTCATTTTAAGGTAACTTAAACATTCTGATTCTTATTTTTAGTTGATTACACACTAAAGAAAACATACTTATAATATTATATTCTATTTCTGCTAACATATCCCTCTAAATTCTACACACTGGACTTTTAAATGAGGCGTTTTCGGTCATTTACAGGCATTTTACCGTATTTTTCCGAATTGAAATTCATCAAAAATGCGCCAAAGCAATAGTAGTTTTTGCCTCAAAATCAAACATGGCGCATAAAAAGAACATCTGTGCAGGTTCATCAGAGCATCGGGACATTATTCATGTTTATCTCTAAATTTTAATCATTGTTGCATTTTGGAACAATAGCAGGGTTAAAGATAAACTGTTGCACTACTGCTCGCCAGGGTAATGATGTTAAAATGAGAAAAAAACGTTTGCAAACACACATTGCATTGATTCAGTGATCCTAGCAGGAATGAAACGGATACCAGTTTCGCAATAAACCACAATAAAATTCCGGACGGTTAGTATTACCATTTCAAATTTGATTTATTATTGAAACAGTGTTTTGTTAAACTCAGGGTAAATACTGTCCAGCATCAACCAAAGTTAGTCTCCAAGACGCAGGTGCAGCGTGCAACCTTTTTACTTGCTGACAGCAGGATCTTTAGTAGATAGATATCATCTTTACTTAGTCCATCAGGGATATGTCCGAGAAAAAGGGATGTGAATGTTGGACTAATACTAAAATTTGAAGTTTTTGTAATTATTGCTGCTACTGCCTTCCAGAAAGTCTGAATAAAAAAAAAAATATATCCAATAATTATTGGCATGGTCAACCATGATTTCTCCACATGCAGGCTATCTCTATTTTGAGATATTTTCTGCACATTTGAACAATAATGTGATAATACTGGTCACCATAATTGTGAAGTTAGATTTTCGTACTGTTTCATCTCTAACACTTAGTAACAAGCACTGAAACTTGTGCTAATGTGAGGTGACTGTTATGTGAGGACTGAACAAGTGCCAAGTCATATTGGCAGTTTTGCACACTGAAACTATTTGGTAAAAATGACCCAAAGCAACCGCAAAACACAGTAAAAGAACTCAATGTTATTGTCATTCTTTCACAGTGGGACTCCTTTTAAAGGTCGTAAACAGATAGCGCAGCCTCATGCACAGCCAGATGCCCGCTGTCCTTTGTTCTCTGCATGTCAGTTCCCACAATAAGCCTCTCTTGCCTCTCTCTATCCACAGATTCGATCCAGGAATCCGAATGAGATAATATTTGGATTGAATGATGGCTACTATGCAGCTGACTTTGATCATAAGGTAAAAAAAAAGAAGCCTTTTGTCAATTCTGTCCAGAGCTTATGAATCATAATGGAATACCCAGTCCTGTCTCATTAGCGTTATTTGGACGCTGTTTGGCATCAGCACTGAAACACTCACATGTGGCTGTTTGCAGGATCAGTCGGAGCGGAAGAAAAAGCTTCAGGTCGACCAGAGTTCAGTCAGGAACTCCTACAGTGTTTTCTCTTTGCTCAGGTAGGACTCATGCCATGAGGCAGTATTACATCATATCATCACATCAGTAGGACTCCACTTTAATCGAATGTATTGCATTATTGCCATGCAGCAACCTTTTCTTTCATGTGCAGTGGATTTCAACTGCTGACGATATTTACTGTAACACACAAAAAGTATCCCCCTTTTTTTTGCATAGTTGGTGATGTGACTAGACTTCTATTGTGTGTTCCATATTTGTTCTTGGCATTAGTATTCCAGCAGGTGGTGCTATAGGAAAGCTGACAGTTTGACCTGTTATCTGGGCAGCTCTTCTGGGGCCTCATTACAGAGAAATATCGAAACTGCTTTTCCATTTTAAGTTTCAAGGATAGAAATGATCCCATCTGTCCATTGCAAAATTTCTTGAACTGATGGTTGAGTCCTATTCTATCACAGACCTCCTGTCAACAACTATAACTGTAAATTTGATTCTTTAGTTGGCACTCAACCTGTCCTGCCTGTATCTATGTTTAGAAGGTTTTAGCTGTGAGGAATCAGAGGCACCAATCAAAACTTAAAAATAATATGATCAATAATTTCTATAAATTCAAAATGAATCGTCTTAGCAGTAGATAAACACCCATTAATACATGGTCGGGGAAATTTAAAGTGCAGTCATACAGCTTAAGTAGCCTTTCAGTCATTATATTTCAATGTTTTTGTTGTTCCCCATCTTCAGCGCTGCTGCTACCAAGTTAGGATGATTCTGTTACAGCTTAATTCCTATCTTAAGATAAGAAAGGATTTCCTCCTAAATGCAGTCAGGAAACATATTTCTGAACTGAGGATATGCCGTCTTTTAAGACCTGGTTGTTAGAAATCCCCAACTTGTTACACATGGAGAGCGTTAGATTTAGTGTTTCCCTCGGCTCTGTAACCTTCCATGAAACATGGCAACCATTCATGTACTATTTATGGAGAATGGCCTAAAGTGTTTGCATGTATGTAAAGATACTTGTTCATAATAGGTTAGACAAACAACATTTGTGTACTCGCACTATATGCATATGTACAGACATCCATTCTGTAGTTGGTGCTGAACGTCTTGCTGGTCATGTGGGTGACTTGTATTTGTGTTGTTTGCGTTAAAATCTGAAAATCTACAAATAGAGTGTTAAAAAAGGAAACATTTGTGTAAGATTAAGATAGGATGTCAGACTCAGGAAGTTTCTGTAATGAGGCCCCTGACCTTCAACTTTATAGACAGTCAAAAAGTCTTTAGTTTACACCAGGGATACTCAACTTACTTTTGCTAAACGACACGATGCTAAGGGCACGATGCCAACAGTTTGGCCTCAATGGTCAAATGGTTAATGGGCCACCCAGCACCCTATTGTGTCGTAAGCTAAGTATCACTGGTCAAGGCTGTATTGTTGGGAATTATTGGACAAATGTATTAACATTTTAAGCTGTCTAGCCCAATGAAAGCACCTGATCATTAGACCAACGACAGACTCTGTTTTGTGATTAGAATTTAAGCTCCGACTGATAAAAATGGTTGCAGTACAACTTCCCACCACAAGAGGGAGACAGAGATTTGCTGAGGAAGTTGCTTGTTAGAGGGGGAACCCTGGTGCAGTACGGTAATTAAGAACTTTAGACGACACAAGGCAGCTCTGGCATCTGTTGACAAACATGGCCTTGTTGTTCCACGTTTATATTTAAATGTGGTAGAATGTAAACACTACCTCCAGCATCACCAGGGCTTCCCCAGAGGGAAACCCTGTGATCATAGTCTTATCACATAACAACATAATTACTCCCAGTTTTCACTAAATAAATGTATATCTGGAAAGTTCGACGTTTCCAAAATAAGATAAGGATCCTGTCATTACGAGGAGTATGAAGGCAACCACCGACATTTTCCTACTATAAGAATTAAATAGGGGGACGTAATTGCGTCACAAGCCTTCGCAGTATCAACGGAAAGGAGTTATGCCAAAGCCCGCTGAACTTAACCAGCGCTCCCTCATCTAGAAGTGGTCATGGTTTATGTTTATAAGAGGGGATACCATTGCCTCCCCAGCAGCTCGCAGGAGAAAAAGCCCAGTTTGAATCATAACTTTTATGACCTCTGCTCTCGCTTCTTTTATTATTGCAGCTTTCTTCCACATCCTCTTCTTCTATCCACACCCAGTGGGACTCTGCGGAGTTTAACACAGTTACATTGATCCCCCTCTTCCCACACACTGGTCTGCCTGCAGCTCCTCACCCCTGTCAGAGTTTTTCCTTGGCTCGGTGCACTCATATGCACATAGTTTATGATTATGTACTGTAGAATGATTCATCAGATACTGTACACTCCAACAGGGATTATCCTCCCACCCCCCATGGTACAAAACCATATACACCACTCAGATTCTGACCTGCTGAGCGCTGCCTTTTTCAAAGTGTATTAACTTTCTGAAGCACTCAGGTGGAGTTTCGCTCCTGGAGCCGTGCTTCGTGCTGAAATCTGTGCTCGTGTTATTGGCTCACCTACATGGTTGCGTGCAGTGATAAATGATTTATAGCAGCCACGTTTGTGTGCCCCAGATGCTGCACCATGCATTGACTTTTTTATCATGTAATCGAGAGAAAAGGAGCGTTTTCTTGTGGTCCTCTAGTTTTTATTGTGCCTCATCCAGAGAATAAAGTCTTTTTTTGATGTATGTCCACAAGGGACATCCACAGTGACAGATATTCTCACCCAACTCTCTCCCACTCCCTCCCTTGGCCTGTGCAAAGCGTCTCTCTCAGTGCAGTGCTTTAATGGAAAAGGATGAGAGCTGCTTTGCTGAGAATGCACTAGTCTTGATTAATGATGGCAATTTGTCAGCAGATTCACAGTCTGCTTTTCAGCCCGGCCTCGGCTGACAACACCCATCGTCTGTGTGAGTAACATGGTGATGTGGGCTCGCAAACACAACACGTCTCAGATGGAGAGATGAAGAGTGAGACTACAGGTCATCAATCAGCAAAGTCTTGTCTCTTCCAGAGAGTCCAGGCTGAGGTAGAAGCTGAGACACATCCTACACAGAGCTGGGCCCCAGGCTGGGTAGAAAGAAAGCCAAGGAGACAGTGACGAAGATGATCCAGCTGCTCATAAAGCTTTTTTTTTTGTAGACACTTAAAGGGAAACTTAGGTATTTTGAAACTGGACCCTATTTTCTCACTAAGAGACTAATGGAGACAACATTTTTTGCGGTAGTCCAGTATTGAGAGAGAGAGTGAAACAGGCTGCAGTGTAATCCCTACGGACAATTGGGCACTGTCAATTTACATCTACTAAAAGTGATTGTTTTTGCCACTGTTGGGCTCAGATTGTTGATGTAAAATTTTTTTATCACTGGTCCGGTCTGTTTCTTAGTAAGTGTAACCATGTCTCGCTTAAGGAGAAGTCTCTGTACTCTTGCATACTTTTCCACATTGTCGAAATTGGCTAAATATTTAGCCATGACATCTTTAAATATGATTCTTTGGACTAAGCTACGCGTTTCCCCTGTTGTTTTTCCTGTAACAATTCAACTCTCATGAGATTTCAGAATGAGATTTCTCCTTAAGTGAGAATTGGTTACAGACGAGCTCAGCGAACATGTGGAAATATATTTCATTTCTCTGTAGGATCCTTTTCATGATGTTGTCGGACACTTACAATAACAATCCGATCCTGTCAGCGGCAAGAACAAACACTTTTAATGGACGGTGCACAATGATATTTCCGTCTGTTTCACCACTTGGGCAGTGGCGGTCTCTCTCAGTACTAGTGGACCAATCTCAAAAATTGTTCTTTCAATCAACTCAAGCAAAAAACTGGGTCCAAGTTGAAAAATACCAAAGTTTCCCTTTAATAAAGGCGCAGACGTGACCTCTAAAGCAGTGGGTCCCAACTGGTCCAGCCTTGGGGTCCAGATTTCTCCTTAGTCATTAGTTTGAGGTCCCACAGTTTAATACATTCAGTGTCATACTTGCGTTTGGTCATGCCGTTGGGCTACTTTCCTGTCCATGTCAAGTAGCTGTCTGTTATTCATTCACTCTACAGCAGAAAACGGCACTTAAAAATAAAAGCCCTATTCCGGAAACTTACTGTGCTTAAAAATGAAGTGGATTTTTTTACCAACTTGACACACTTTTAAGTCATTTGCGGTCATTTAAGAATGGGTTCGCAGCCCGCTTTTGGACCATGACCCACCAATTGGGAACCACTGCTTAAAAGTGTGCTCATCTGTCAGGGAAAGGTATGATGTTTGAGCTTTAAGAGAGGAAGGAAGACCTACTGTCATCACAACCCTGAGCTGCATATTGGACTAGTTGGATGTTAACAAAAAGGAGAGGCAGAAAGAGTGACGGATTGGTTTATTGTTCCATTTTATAATGGTTAGAGGCCATCTTTTTATGGCCTAATACGCTCTTGACTGTCACATTGAAGTAGTGTGTAAGAGGAAGTACTTGAGTGGCCTCTCAGCTCTGACTCACAGCTCTCTGAAAGAGTTATGCACGTAGATGTTAAATCGTGTTTATAGTGACAACAAAACTATTGTAGATGCTTGATGTTGAAGTTTCAGGTTTATGGTAACAGTGGCCCGTGTGCCACATGGTTAGCATCATTCTCAGGGCACAACTTTCACAGTTCAGCACTGTGACATTGCAGATTAAACCTGTCTCAAATTCCTGGAGCCTAAAGGGGAACCCCCCCCCCCCCCCCCCANCTAAAGGGGAACCCCCCCCCCCCCATGATCAGAGCCATATGTTGCCCGTGTTTCCTGATTTGCTTTTGTGTGCCCCGATGCGGAGTATGCGTGTATGTACAGTATGTGTCAACAGAAGCAGTGCACAGTGATGGTGATGCTCTGTGGGGGGTCTCTCATGCCACAGAGGCTGCGGAGGTGATAATGCTACCCCTGCAGGCAGCCCTTGAGGTGTACTCATCTGATGCTGCAGCCGTGGGACGTTGTTGCGGTCCTGAGTTAACGCGGCAGCTGGATCGCCCTCTACAGCTGATCCTTGGGTCTCAACCGGCAGCAACCAGACTACAGAAACGAACTGACTGCCTGAGCTTTAAATCACCCTGGATATATGGATGAGGATGCTCTTGTTTTCATTTCACACCTCTGGAGTGGACCAGAATCAAAGCAACTCCCATACACATAATTTAAGAGGAGGTTTAAGGTTGTTTTTTCAGTTTAGGCAGTTGGCCCGCAACACCCGTCCTAGTATTTGCCAAACTGTCCGCCCTCCAATTTTTTAACACATTTTTTCAATTTGAGATTACATTCTCCGAAGGCTAGGACCTCAGGCGTGTATTTTTTCCAGCTTTCCTGACTTCCATTCTCAGCACCTGCCCAATTCTTCCTTGTTCTCCTATTTTTCTCCCAGTCTTTCCAGCATTACAGCTTCTTTAGTGCTTGCCTAGCAGAGCTGTCTGTTGTTATCTCAGCGTGTTGATGTAGTGTTCATTACTCCCACCTCTAAAATTATGTCCCAATTTACAGCTACTGAGCCTTAGCCTCCCTTTGTATTTTCTGGCTTACCAAACAAAAGACAGTAGGCCTCAACTAATAAAATTTATGTGAGATTTTTGGACATGGAACACAATTTGTAGCTAAGCCTTTTCATTGTGTAGTATTTGGCTTATTCCACCAGGCAGCTTAAGTAACCGTGACTAACAGTTTGAGATTTTCAGTGTAAGACAAAGGCAAGGAGCTTACACTCATGACTGAGGATCCGAACTTCTATAATTATCTGCACAGTGTGTGACCCATTTTTGACCTTTCCGGACCAAAATATCTTTTCCTAAGATCTCTTTGGCTTCCTCGCACCTCTGTTGTCATGTAACATGGCTTATAGCAACTCAGCAAACATCAGCCTGGAGGAATAGAAGAGCATATGCAGACTTGATAAACAAACTCCAGTAATCTTATCATCCCTTCCCTGAAAATGGAGACAATGGTAAAGTGAGGTGAACAACACGTGGTTAAATGTGTTGACATTCTTTGGCAATGAGATACAGGCGGAATTTAGAAGTTTTGTTTGTTGTGATTTTCCCACTGTGTTGCTGTCTGTTTTGTCCGTGGCAAAGGTGTGATAGTGGGGCATTATCCTCAATTTGTTGTCATAAAATGTCTCAGAGCTTGTTTTGATTCGCTTAATTGGCTGCCCTGTTCACTTGAAAAATGGCTGCTGCTGGAAATGAATTCAGAACAGTCATTAGTCCTCGGGCTTGTTTCCTCTGACCCAAGTTTGTTTGACATGTGCACTGGGCACACTTTCATGTGATGAACAGCTGGGGGACTGGTCAGGCCACATGATGTTCAGTACATTTAAAACACTGCTTTGGAAAGGGGAAGCAGCCATTGTACTTTTGTGTTGAGTTTGAGTAGATTTGATTGCTCATTTCAGATAGGAGGCCATTATTACGTGGCTGGTTGGCTATATCCTACCTGTTTCCTCCACTTCTGTCCCTCCTCTTATTTTTCACACTCCAACAGTTTTTGAGTTGAGTCAAAATATTTCTATGGAACAAAAAGCACGTCAGACGGACTTCCAGCTGTCCGTGTGTCTGTCACCCTAATGTTTGAGGTGTGTCCCGCACCGTTGGCACTAGTTGGCCCTTGTTGGCAGCTTACCGGCTGATTCAGCAATCGGTGACGGAGCTGGCGGAGCCCGTTGGCTAGAGAAGTCCCTCTGATTGGCAGTTCAGCTCAGTGCACGAGAAGAGAAATGGAAGTGAGGAAAGTAAACAAAGTCAAGAGGGCATGTGATCAAAACAAATCTGTTATTTTAGGTGAGATATATTTTTCTTTAGCCAGTGAGCTCTTTAACAGTAACGGTTCGTAATTGTTTATATTATTGTTCACTAGCGCATGATAAATATCATTTGTTGTTTCAATATCAGTTCATGTTGTTAATGTGCTAACTGGCTAACTAGCAACTTGAATTTGTCCTGTTGGTCGTTCAGTTTCCCTTTTTGACTGATTAATACAAACTGCCGCCACCTGCTGGTGTGGAGAGTTATTTACTTCAACACAGGACATACATGCTAGTTGACCATTGGCTGTAGTGTTTGCATTGTATTCAAGTCCAACTTTTTGGCTGAGACAAAGGCGAAATGAGGTGATGCGACAGTCTGCCTTCGACACTGGTTCTTTGATGTTGGTTTGAAAGATTGTCTGCAAAGAGGAAAGACCAAAAGATTTGACGCAGTCAGTTAGCCTTATTCGTAGTGATGTGAAATAGCATCTCGATATTCAGACCTCCCTGTTCAACAAACAGTGTTACATAAGGCCTACTCAATGTTCCCCCTTAGTTTTTCTCAGAATAGCAACAGTTTACTCTCTGGTGTCTTCTTTAGATCCCAGGTCTTTCTCTGGCTTATCTTTGTGAGCCAGATGACACATCTGCATTTGCTGATTCCTTTTCAGTCCTGATTGCAAAATTGCTGGACCAGAACACGATGTGTAAACCATGGCAAATATTTATTTCAAGGTAATCAGTAAAGGTAAATGAACAGAAAACAGGAGACTTGGGTCAGAGAGGCTGCCAGGTCTGCTGCCCTTCCAACTGCGCTGAAAGGTCTTTAGAAAAGATGGAAGGTCATCAGTTTCATCCATTGTCATTTACTTGATTACCAGCCAAGACCTTCTCTTGACGTCCCTGGTCCACATTCGTTTTACGTCAAGGATCAGTGTCGCAGCTGATGTGATCCCATCGTACGACGGTCTTTAGTTGTAATTCTTGACATTTACCATTTTTGCTCATTATTTTTACTCTACCTGAAAGCCCGTATTAAAGATTTTGTACAAGATGCCCTCTGTTTATCAGAAATCTGGAAGTTTCAAAAACACAAGTTTCATCTGACACCCCAGCAGGATCTAGTAGCATGGTCAAAGCAGAAAATGTTATTGTTTTTGTGGTGTTTATCGACATCAAGGGTTGAGTGCACATGCTCAGTCAAAACTTCCTGTAGATCGCCTGTGGCAGAGTTGTAAGTCACCTTGAATTCCTTGGACAAGGAAAGTTGTCTTGGCTCATGAGAAGGCGTTCTCTGGACAGTCACACACTGTTAAATCTGATGTCCAAATCTGCCCCAGTGTGGTTGTACGGTGGGAAGCCCTCCGTCCCCTCTTGGTCTAAAGGTTGTGATAGAGCCTGATGGGCAGGTGTTAGGCCACGACTCAGGGAATGATAAGGGGGCAGACATGCGTGAAAAGCAGAGAGGAGATAGCTGTTCTCACCCGGGGGAAAAGACCCTATCAGATTCTGCCATCGCAATCACCTAAACAGATGAAGCTGTCAAAACAGATTTACCCTGATGTTCCAAAGGACTATCTCCAACTGCTATCGCTGTCACCTGAGACAGATTAAAAAATGTGTGCAGAAAACATGCAATGATTTTCCCGTAGGACTCCTCCCCAAAGCTCTGTTTACATCGTCATAGAAACATTTTTTGTTCCCAGTTGGTTGCCAAGAAGAGGCAATAATATCCAGAGTCGACTGTGTGAGGATTTGTAAAATGACCCCACCAAGCTGGAACCCTGTTAGAAAGAGCCTCTTACACTAAATCCACTCAAGAGGCAATTTCTTGAAGACTCAAAGCAAGCGCATACCTAAGAAAAGCCCTATTCACGTCACCCTCATGACCCAAACCACAGGGCTAGGGCTACTAGGAGTGAAAGAAACATGCTATCAAGAAGAGCTATTTACATCTTAATGTTGGCTCCAGATCGTTGACCCGTTCTGTATCCATCATGAAAGAAATGTAATCATTACTGTGCAATCCAGTTCTCATGGCACATGAATGGCATTGGGACATTTAGCAAGAAGTGGATGATCTAACCCCAGTCTGACAGTATGATTTCAAATTGCCAGCTCCCCCTTTTGTCTGTCCTCTGTAACTCATTCCCAACATGTGGGCATGTCGTCCGTAGTTTATTGTTGACGTCCCTTTGGTTGTGTTGCGGGGGCGGTTTGTCTGTCTTTCTATGGGCTCTGGACTTGAAGAAAACATCCTTGGAAGTTAATTGACCCTGCGATTGATGGTCTAAATAATTCGCTGGCTTGTCTTTTGTGTCCTTGAACAGATGGCTTCAGGTCTATCAGACAACGTTTGATCTCATATTGTGGTTAGATTATTAGGAATTACTTATTGATTGATTCAACTTTTGTTGTGGTATTCATGGTTTGTGGTGTTTAAGAATGTGATCAGTCTGGTCAAATGAACTGTAGACTTTTATTATTAGGAATGTTCTCAGTATTGTTTTTGTCCTTTGTATTAATGTCCAAACTTGTCATTAACTTCAACAGTTTATAAGAATCAGCAGTTGGGCTGGAACAATGATGATCAGCGTCAGTAAATCAGAAAAAGACACAAGGAGGGATAACAAACACACTGCACAATGACTCTTCCACATGGGGACAATCATGATTCTTACGATGTCCGCCAAACAGACACAATACAGTAAACATCCAAGTCAAATGAAATGAATTGCTGGTGTAGTCATAACACTGACACAGTCAATTTAATGGCCACTTGGAAATGCATTTTCAACATGCGGTTGTTCTTGTGGTCTAATATGTGGTTACGGACGGTGATCCGGATGGTGACTTTGTCTTCTTCTTCCTCAACTGCAGGCTTCACACAGCCCAGAGAGCCATCAAGCAGACCCAAGTGACAGTCCAGAAGATTGGGAAGGAGATCGAAGAGAAGCTGAGGACGACGGCGACCTGCACAGAACGGGTGAGAGCTGTCACCCATCAGCAGGAAATTTTCGCTCATCAGCAACATGCTTTTAAGTCAGCAGCAGTGTTTAAGCCACTTATTTATTGTTCGTCTAGAGTTGTTGCAGTTTCGTACTTTTAATTTGATATGATTTTTATTCAACACTTTGTGAAGGCAATTGACAGATTTAATTACGTCTAGTTTTAATATTTAGTTAAGTTTTAGTCAACTGTTACAACCCTTGTTTCATTATCTATTATCTTATGTGATGTCAGCACGAGTGGAATTTCATGTGTTAAGAAAATGTATTAAGATGAGGTGCAGTTTGAGATTTGGTGTTTTCTCGAGGGAGCAGCAATCGCTGTGATCAGCAGGAACAGGCCCATTGGCTTCTGCACTAACAACAAACACCAGCAGTGCTGCACTAAATAACTTGGGAGCAGTAAGCAGTGAGATTTGAGAGCTTGCATCACCCAAATCCCCACGCGTAATTGTAATGTAAAGTAATGCGAGATGTAATTATACCCTTTGGGCAGCTTTGGTATCTTTCTATTCTGATGGCTCAACTGAAAAATAAAGAGAGCAATATCCCGCCGGCCTAGATGATAACACTGACCAAAATCCACTGTTTATGTTTTCACCTCCTGTCATATCCTCGACTAGGATCCACAGCAAAAGCAAGAAAGCATATTTAACATTTTTGGAATTGGCAGCCACACAGCTGTGAAAACGGAGCACTGATCCCAGGTTTGACATTGTGTTTATTGTAAACATTCACTTCAAAAGCATCCCGTCTCTTCTGCTGTTATAAAAGCCCCGAGGCAGTGACACTTTGGTGTTCTCATCCTCCAGGTCGACTTGGCTTTGGAAAAAGCGCAGCTGGGATATTTTTGTGTTCACCCAGCGTTTCATACATACAAGACATACATACATAGAAATAAAATGTATAGAAAGGACATTGAAATGTCTGCTGTGGTCAGACTAGTTCAAAAGGCAGCAGTGATTCTTGTTAGTTGTTATGGTGACCACACGTCAGTGGGTCGTAAAGTGTGTCACACACTAGTTAGAGAACTCTGTTTTGGCCTATTCTTACACATATTTCCTGTATTAAACAGAAAAATGAACCATTCACCAATCGTTAGTTTCTCTTTTTTACCAAACTAAGACTAAATTTAATTGCCTTGTTAACCCATTGTAAAACACACTCCATTTAAACTCGACAGAAAAAAAACCTCACCAAAACTGTCAAAGTTAGTCATTATTCCACTGTTTCCACAACCACCAGCTCTGGTTTAGGTGAGATAAATACTTAATTCACAGAGTTAGGCCCTATTTTACGGGACTAGTATTACCTGGGGACCTCATGCGATTTAGAAATTACCCCCCTACGTCTGTGCTTTGTGCTGCACATTCACTTGGGATGAGCACAACACAAAAAGACTACACAGCACAACTAACTAGAGGTCAACCGAAGAGGTAAAGCTGTCCTACATTAGTTAACTTAATTTAAATCATACAAATTTAAGGCGGAATTCTCACGTGAAAAATAAATTTGCACACGATTAAGAACACAGATGACCTCCCCAATTATTAGAAATTACCAGAGGTCCCTAGGTAATACTGGTCCCGTGCGAACAAGGCTGTAGACGTAAAAATATGCTGATCTGCACGCTGTTAAGTTTCTCTTTGCATCTTATATGGAACTTAGCCCACTACAACGGTTGCAGTGGCAGTGGTACACATAAAAATGGCTGCTGCTGTGACCATTCTGCCACACTGAATTGAATGGGAATGTCTACTCTGACACTATTTTTATGGTTTCAAATCTACAGGAGACTGTGTGTTTTATGTGTGTCTGCACAGACACCAATTTAAAGGTTCTGAATGCCTCTTTACAGTGCCTCTTTAGACAGCTGTTACAGCTGTTGCTTTCCATCATGCGCTCATCGGCTTTTGATATGGCTCATTGTATTGTTCCTTTCCCCAGACCTTCACCCTACCTAAAGTGGCTCCACTATAGCCCTTTCAAGCCTTCCCGCAAAAACATTGAGGCTCCATTCTTTTGCCACAAAGGATCCCTTTCAAAAACTTGTCTCAGATATTTCCCCCTCAGTCAAACATTCCTCAAAACCCTTTTCAGAGCTCACATCAGCTAATAAATCACATAATCCTCGTCCTCTACCTTTCCGTTAAAAAAATCCCGGCAAGAGTGAGTGGAGCATTGTGTGGCTCTTCTAAGGGTTTCCCTCTTTGCCTTTGGAGAGCTCAGTACTATCCTTCTGTGCGCGTCATAGTGAGCACGGATCAAAGGGGGACAGAGTGGAGGCCACCAGCCCAAGCGCATGGCCCTTTCACCCTCTCACCCACACTCTGCCATTAATCTGCTGGGTTATAATGCGCCCCCCCCCCCCACGCCTGCTGCTTATTTACTCAGCTGACCCACTGCTGTTTGATGTTCAGTTGGAGTCAGACGGGTCCTGGTGGTTGGTTACAGTCTCACACACACACCGACATGTTTTTGACCCACTTTGTCAACTACGTCGCTCAGTGAAAGTGTAGGAGGTTCACAGTTCGTGCCAAAGCCAGTGGTGGTTAACATGCAAGCATCAGGGAGCGACAGGGAGAGATGGAGGCTCTATCAGTCTTCTCTCAGCGACTGATACCCCTCTCTGTTTTTGCAGCAAAGCCCTCTGAAGTCTTCAACAAGAAGCATATCTGTGTTTCCTCTGATCCAGGCCCTGATCACTATCTAAATGTATGTGTGTGTGATACCACAGTCCCTGCTCGCAAACTTCAGGATGAATAACAAGGCTGAATCTCTGTTATCCTGCCAGCAAGCTCTCTCCCTCCCACCTCTTCATTATCCATGTCATTCTCTGCTGAATCTCCATCCACATAGTCCCTAGGCGTCGCCTCTTAAATCTCTCTGTGCATGTTTTGAAGTTGCACGGAATCTGTTCGTCCCAACTTATCATTTTTCATTGTAAGTTTCTGTTAACCTAAAATCTCTCCCCTTCATCTACTGTGTACCACATCCACATCACTCCATGTATCCTTAGTGCTGTTCCTCATTAGATGGTTAGCCCACTGCAGGCTCCACCTCTACCAGATAGAGACGTGAAGCCCGATGAAGGGACACCCAATAGAGAGGGCAGGATGTTAACTAATGACTACACCCTGTTGCTGCTGCTGAGTGAGAGACACACCAGTTAACGGGCTCTGATTATGTCCACACCTGCAGCCTGCTTCACTGGTGTTCCTACATAAACCATATTAAACCTGTATTTTTGATGCTGAAATGCATCTACTGGTTGGAGTGATTAATTAAACGGTTACTTTGCTGATTTTCAACCAGCTTTGTATCACAACAATGAGGGTAATATGTGTTAATTAATTATAGTAAACTGTCCTCGATCTTACCAGCACCCAGATCTCCCTGCTCAAATCTTCATCTGGCAAATCTTCACTTCTCTCAGGCTGTTGCTCGAACTACAGATTGTACTTCTGCATTTTTGTATTGCTCAACCACCATGGAATAGAAAGGTTACAGAAGCAGATCAAGAGAGAGATCTTCCCCTCACGCTGTCTCTCAAATGCAGATGAAACTGAGATCAAATGGTAAAACTAGACAGTGCTGAGTATGGGTGTGCGATATGGTCCTTAAATAATATCACAATATTTCAGGGTATTTTTGTGAGAACTATATTCTTGACGATATGACAAATTCGTAAAAAAAAAAAAAAACCAAACAAACAAAATAAAATAAAAATACACAAATATATATATATGTATGTATATATATATATATATATGTATGTATATATAATTAATTGAAGATGATAGAATTGCAACAAAATAAGAGATATAGTTTTACAGTTTGCCTTCAAATATTCAGTAAAACTAAAATGATCTGTCATTTCTTTAGTTTGTCAACAACAATAGTAACTCGGAGTGAGATTCAGTCACTAAAAGAGTCTGAGTCTGAGAAGTCTGGGGCTGTTCATAAAACATTTCTTGCCTAAAATGTTTTCAGAAACATATTTTAGCGTACTGTTTGCACGGTGGTGCAGTGGTTAGCATTGTTGCCTCACAGCAAGAGGGTTCCTGATTCGAACCCAGGGTGGAGGCTTCTGTGCGGAGTTTGCATGTTCTCCCTGTGTCAGCATGGGTTTTCTCCGAGTACTCCAGCTTCCTCCCACAGTCCAAAGACATGCAGGTTAATTGGTGACTCTAAATTGTCCGTAGGTGTGAATGTGAGTGAATGGTTGTCTGTCTCTATGTGTCAGCCCTGTGATAGTCTGATGACCTGTCCAGGGTGTACCCCGCCTCTCGCCCAATGTCAGCTGGGATAGGCTCCAGCCCCCCCTGCGAGTTACGAACATGGATCGATGTGTAAACATAGACTGAAAAAAAGTGAGATCAAACAGTGAAACTAAGCAGTGCTGATCAAATATGAACCAAGATTCTGTTACTGCATCGCCCGCTTCTTGCCACAGTCATTTTCCTGTTTTCTTTGGTCATGTCTTTCTACTGCAAAGACAGCCCATTTTCATGAAAAAAACCCATCTTTCCAGCAGTAACCATAAATTCTGTAATTGCCACTTATGTGCTCCAACTATTTACTTGGACTATCATATATGTGTGCTGTTTTTGATAAACTGAATTTCAGGCAAGGCAAATATCCAAAGGTTAAAGCGCTGCTTGTGGTAGTCGTTGCGCCATTCCCATGACTTGGGCTCATTACTAAACCTTTCTACCTGTAACGCTGATCTCAGGGCTCAGTGAAATGTTTTCAATTGCCCAGTCTCTCACCGTGGTTCTTGTCCTCAGTTGTCGACAGCGGATTCTGGATTATTGACGGCAAGAATTAGCTCAGTAGATGAGCATTAAATCAGTGTGACATGGGATCAGCCTGCGAAAACATAGCTTGTTTTTGAGGGAGCTATTTAGGAATTTAAGGGTCTTTATGAAGGGTAATAAACACAAAAAAATTGCTGTGACCACATACTAAATATTTCCCTTCATCCTCTTTCCTTGTTTTCTCTCCGTATCATTCTCTCCTGTGTGCTCTGAGCAGAAGAAAGAGCGAGAGTGCATGCAGCTGCGTATAGCCGTGCTGCGCAGTGAGCTGCAACGGCAGAGGAAGGCACTTGGCAGGGAGATAGATCTGCGGCAGAAGGAGAGGACACAGCTTCAGAAGAAAGGTAAAGCCAGTGGGTGCACACACAACACTTGGACTGATGCCCCTTTTAACACCACACTACATGTTTTATTGTTGTAAGCTTTGTTCTGATGAAAGGTGGTGATGGAATGATTTGAATTGCCCTTTTTACCTTTTGCACACACAATACAATGATGGGTTTTTTGACTCATTCACACAGAAAATATAATCTGTTGTTTCAGCTACAAGCAACTTAGCAACAATGTGAATAAATATACACACAAGGGCACATATTGATGTATATATTCAGCACACTAGATCAACATTTTACCCCCAAATAATAGCTCTAGCAAACATGACTAGACTGGTGGCAATAGCAATGAAAGAGGTGTTGCATAAGTATCATGTGAGATGATCAGTCCGTCCTGCTGCAATATTTCTTGTTTCCAGTGGTGCTGCGACTCAAAAGCTTGTGTAAGTGGACTTAATATAATGATAAAAACACACGCAGCAAATTCCACTAAAATCCCCAGCCATTTCATGATTAACTACACGGCTTTGTTGCAGCTACTAATAGATAATAAAACAAAGAAAATAAATGGAATAGAGTGTTGCTACGACAGGTTACTCATGATTTTGTCTGTATTACAGAGGGCACAGGCCCAGCCAGGATATTTTTCAGTTTTTAGTTAGAATGGAACAGTAAATCCCTTTCAGTGTAGCTTATTGAAATAAATAGTTTCAGGAGTTTTCTTCTGTACACCCTTTGTAATATGCTCAGTTACATCTCTCTACAGTTAAATCAAGTATCCCAAATCCGTGCTGTTATGTAAAAGTAGTCTCACACAGCCAGACCTATCTCCACATTTCGTTTTTAGCGCTGTGCGTAAAACAACGACATGATGGGTTTAACCAGACCTTTGTCCGGCGCTGGCACAGCACGAGATAGGTCTGGCTATGTGAGAATGCCATTTACGGATAAAAGCAAGTTAAAGATTATTACAAAGCAGATTCTCACTGCGCCTATTAGACTATCAATTCAGTTATTTAAATACTGTCCATATTATGTGTTAAATTTGCTAGATTTACCATTTTGTCACTTTCAGCATGTGATTTTATTGTAAAGGAAACTGTAAATCTTAAACACATCAGACACAGTGCTGTCTGACAGCAGCAGGTAGACTGTGTGTGTGCTGTATTACCTGTTCATTTTGGAGTACAGTAGAGAGTGTTGTCACATACAGGAAACCTCTGTCACGCTCCCAGTCAGGGGGTTGGAGTCACTCAACACACGCGTATGTACCCAATAATGTACAGTATATAGAGCCATTCCTGTGGTTTTGGCAGCCTGTGCCAGGCCGCTAAGGCGACAGTGTTTGTGCAGTGGTGTCATTTAGTTAACCCTGTGAAGTCTGCAGCTCCTGACTCTGATGTCAGAGAGCTGAGGAGGGATTTACTGCTGCCTGTTGCTGTTCAGAGGAAAATAAAAGGGCAGTGTTAGTGAAGCTTGGGTTGACAAATGTCCACACACACATAAACCCAAATACATATGCAGTTGTACACTGGTGTGCTTAATACTGAGCACAGTTTACTCTTTTTTTTGCATGTATCTCAGACTAATTTCAGTGTGTTCTTTGGTGGCTGCAGCACATGAACCTTTTGTTTCTTAACTTTAATGACTGTTTAATATAATAAAAGTTAATATTTAGTAGCATACACCTATAACATTGTACAATGAAGGCTGATTCATGATAAGGCACGCAACCCTTTTGGAAAGTGTTGCCAGACAGAAGCTACAGTTGTGCATCGTTTTTAATTTATGCTATAGTGAAAGGTTTCAGCCATCTCTGTGGCAACCAGTGACCCCGTGTTTTTTTTACACAGTTTATTTCTGTCGCATTTAGTGAAGCACAGAAAGCTGTTTAAATCACACAAATATCCAGCTGTATGTGTCTTGAACTTACTAACTCTTTCTACATTGATTGGTTGGCTCCCAGTCTGTCTGTGAGCAACTTACATTGCTATATCCAGACCGACGTATTCATCATTTTCATAGCCAGTGCACATGTTATATAAGGAGAAAATGTGCTTGTGCCTATCTGTACGCCCATGGGCATGTAGGTCTTAAAATGAGGTTTGATCAGGCGCATTGTTGGCTTATTTCTGTCGTCTATCTGCCATGTAAATAGCAGTCCACCAGGTGCAGGTTCACCTGGCTTTTAAAGGGAATGGGAGATGACACTCAAAGTGGTTGAATTCATGTTACATCCAAAACACATCTATGATAAATTAAAGGACTAAGTACAACCCCTTTGCCCCTTGCGCTTTACTTTCTGCCGGGATTAAACCGTTTAACTAGACAAGGTGGAGTTAGACACCTAAATGCATCTGCACCATGCACTTTAGACCATGCACTATAGAGTGTTTAATAGGGCCCACTGCCTTGTGTCAGTAAGATCAGCTTGCTCTTTGGCCAAAGGGCAGCAGCACCTGAGCCACCAACTTGAGGAAGGGATTGGTAATGATTAGAATGTAGTCTGCGCATGCATGCAGACACACAAAAAAGACGGCACTAAGAGGGGGTTCACAGAGAAGTTTCCTTTGTGCTGCGATTCTAAAGAAAAAGGCCGTTAATCCTTTGCCTCTGTACCTGTCACCACTTCGTCTACAGCCAAAAGAACTCGCTGCTCTCCCTCTCTGCAGCTCATTGATGGCTTTTTTCCAGACTGGACAAGTGCTTATTAAGAAACAGAAGAAAAAATTCCTTTAGCTGGTTAAAGAGGGAAAAGGTATTTTGGGATAAATTGAAATGCTGCAGCTGAATAGGGCTTGCTGAAAATCTTGTTGTTTTTTCCCAGACTCATAACTCAAAAGCTAAAAGCCATATGCTTCTGAGCTCTGCTGTACTTCCAGCTTGTTGTTTAACTCTTCCAATCAGCCTGCACGTATTCATTTGTTTCACTATCGGAAAAAAGCCCTGCATTAATTACAGACAGGATGCTCTCGGAGTCAGGTGTTTACAGTATTTCATACAGCAGCAGATTTTGTGTCTGATTATATTTAGATTGGCACCACAAAGTGTTTGTTTCATCTGATCTCATCTGTCATTTTGGAGACGATGATTTTATCAATTGTAGCTTAAATTTCAGTTTGAAAACTTTCCTCTGAAGACTCTATCAGCTCGTCTGTCAAAACACACACAAACAAGAAGAAGCAAATTTGGTCCCATTCAATCATACAGATTACTCATCAGACACACTGGTGGCTAAGCTACGGACACATGATTTATAAACCCATGTAATGTTCAATGTTGATTCAATTAGAAGCAAGTGTTTCATTTGCTGAATTTTCACACATTCCAGTGCTTATTAAACACAGATTTCTTTTTAAGTTTTATTGACAGTTTAACAGTATGTGCAAGTACATTGCTATGCCATATATCCCCAGAGGGCATCCCGTATAGACTGTTAATCTCCATTCTTGGGCATGTTTTTTAGGATCTCATCTGTACCTGGCTGTGTGGTCCTAGGGCCCATTAGCGAGTAACTCTTATCAACCTGTTATTCGCAGGAAACTAGCCTCTCTTTAAAAACAAGCGGCCCAGAAAACCCAAACATCCAGTTGGGGTTCTGCAGGTGTGTGTGTGTCTGCACGTGAGCTGGCGGAGATGAAAGTTGGGTGTCCACATTTTTGTAAAGTAACTATTAGAATGTTGTTGCCGACTGATGCCTATTCAGTGTTCGTCTTTGTTCACGTGTGTGCGCTCCCTCTTTGCCATCCTGGACAGCGTTAGCATAATAAGCACTGAAAAACATCAGCAGTCGGTATCGTCCTGATGACAGGTTAACGACTAGCTGTTCAGTGCCCACTGATTTACAGTGATGGCAGTGAAATCATAGCAGAAGTGTAGACTTGAGAAAAGCTTTTGTTTTTCCACGTCTCTTGCAAATGCACACATGCTCACGCTAAGTCCACTGCATGTCTCTCACACAATCCATAACTGAGGACATATGAGCATGACCACAGGTCTTGCCTTCTTTACGGCTGTGAATTTTAAAGTAAAAAGTCTTTCTTTCCTCCCCCCAGAATTAATGGGCTTGGTTTTGGTGGGGTCACACTCTTGTCACAATTTCCTCCAGTCTAATTTCCCTCCTTCCACCTTGAGCAGATGACATAAATCAGGTCCGTGAACGGCGTTTATTGTACTTAGTAACGGTAGTTATTCTCACGCTCTGTAACAGAGCCAGGGCTCCCGACCAATAAATGTCAGTGGTTGGGTTTCTCGAGTGTAAGGAGCACATTTTTGTGAAGGTATGGTGTGAGGAGGTATTTGTCACCTCAGAGAAAAGGTCTCATATTGAAGCTATCATCATTAGGGCTCCTTTAGTAGCAGCTTTGCACATTCCCTTCAGCTGGCTGCCATCTTGACTGACGATAAGGGTTGACAGTTACGGCAGTCAAACACTCTGTGTAATGACTCGTTAGGATGTCTTTCTATGTTTTTCCTGCTTTTTTTGTCAAACTCCCCCTCCCCCGACATTCCGCTCTGTCTGTATGTCACAGACCAACTTTTTCCTCACATAGCATGAAGAGCCTTGGTTTAAAACAGCTCTGTTCTGATAGATATTTTAATTTAATTTAATTTTAATTTAACTTACCTGTTGTTTTCCAACATGCAGCATTCAAGATGGTCTCCTTTAAAGGGACAGTTCACCTTTGTCTCACCTGTGGTAAGATTTATCAACCCAGACTGTTTTGGTGTGAGTTGCTGAGTGTTGGAGATATTGGCCATAGAGATGTCTGCCTTCTCTTCAATATAATGGAACTAGATGGCACTCTGCTTGTCGTGCTTAAAGGGCCAGAAACATACATTTGAACAACTCAACAGCAATGTCTCTTTCCAGAGATCATGACCTGGTTACTCAAAATAATCCACAGACCTTGTTGTGAGCAGTTTCATGTACGAACTATTTTCTTCCTGTCAAAACTACAGTTGCCAACCGGTTGATGGGTGTAGTTCAGTAGAATAAAAAATAGTTCCTACATGAAACTGCTCACAACAAGGTCTGTGATTCTCTTAACTAACTGGGTCATGAATTCTAGAAAGAGACATTGCTGTTGAGTTTTTCAATTGTATTTTTTGGTACTTAAAGCACCACAGGCCGAGTGTCATCTAGTTCCTTTATACTGGAGAGAAGGCAGACATTTCTACGGCTGATATCTCCAACAGTCTGCAACTCACAACAAAACAATCTAGACTGATAATTAACACTGCAGGCACGAGGCAAGATATATATTTTTAATTCGGGGGTGAACTTTCCCTTTAACGTCCTTTATAATTATTGAACTTTCATAATGCACTTTTCCCCAGACACTGGTATAGTTGTCTTTTTTGGAAACTGTTTCATAGTGCTCTTTAGCTCATTCCATTAGTTGTGGTACTTTGTGGTTCTGTTTTGAGTTCACTCTATACTCCAGCCTTTTTTATTTCCAACATTTTACAAGTTTCCATTAAATGCTACATGGATTAAAGATCACTTGATAATGATATTGCAAAGTGAAACTGAACACCACAATATTTTTAATAAGCTGTTAGATCATTTACAGTTTTAATGTGAAGCAGATTATATGCGCCCTTAAAGATTCTGTATGTGGGATTTTATCATGAACATTTTGCAGTGTAATTTATAATGAGAACTGTTTTCCAATAGTTCCAGCGATAAGTTGTTTTTTGTTTAATTTGGACAAATATTATTTTCTTTTAATTGTATACTCACAAGTTACTGATGATCAAAATCATTTTGATAAGACAGCAGTCATGTCTTTGAGGCTTTTGCACCTCTTGCAGTGGGAAGTGAAGGCAGATTTTCCTGTAAGTTTAAATCACTCTAGCCTCTGTGCATTAGCTGATGTTATTTCATGTGGATTGTCATTGTGAGTGACACTAACTCCCACATCAGAGTCACTATTAATGCCCTTACAGGAACAGTAACGCACTGAGGTCTGGCCAGTCTGAACAAAACCTTAAACCAGCAGAGTGGTTCTCCACTTTGCAGCTTGATTTCCTTCAGAATCCCACAAACCCTGCTGTCTGGTGCCAGAAGGACCTTATTGGGCTTTTCCATTGGCACTTTTGGCCATGCAGAGTCAAACCATGCCGCCTTAATTTGTGTTTCCATTACCAGTTTCAATGCACACAGTTTGGCCAAGTGGCGCCCAAGGTGGCCCAGGCTTTTAAGTCAGGCCAGTGTGCGCCTGACTGCTTTCAAGCGGGTTGCAGTTATGTCAGATAGGTTTTGTCATCTTTATTAAATAAAGTACCGTCAGAAGAGTGACGCATATTTCATATCCTGCAGATAATTGAATTAACTGTGCCACTCAAAGGTTACAAGCAACTTTGAAGGTGTAATGTTTTCTTGCATGTTGTCGTAGTGCATCAACAACTAAATTAAATGTCAATATGACAACTTTGACAATTCAATTTTTATGTGGCTCACTTGCATGACATACGTTTTAGTGATGATTGGGTCTTCCAGAGCTTAAGAAATGTATTTGAATTTCACCTGGATTATGAGACCTACGAATATACTACTTCCTCACTTGGCGAAAAAAGTGGTGGATTGATGTTCTGGTGCACTCCAGCAGAACTACATATGCTATGAAGCCCAGTTCAGACCAAAGATTCGTGACGAGACGAGTTGAAACACGCAGCTACTTGCAATGTGCCGTTCTGCAGCGTTCTAAAAACCTGCCGCTTCACACCAGTCCAACTAGATGAGATGGTATATCATCTCCATGCAACAACTCTCTGTACTTCCGTTCTGATTTCCAGCTTTTCAGGCTTGTCTTGTGGCTGAACATAATTTGTAGCTTCTTAAAATATGAATGAGGATAGTGAAGTGGTTAAAAACAGAAACAAAATGAGCATCAGAGGGACTGTATTCATAATAAATACGCCACAATAATATAAGTAAGCAGTGCCAATTAATCAGTCAGTGAGAATGTGTTTGTGGGCGTTGCATAAGCACATACAGCGAGCAGCAGCAGCAGCTACCCACCGTCCGACATTGGCACACCGTGAGGATGGAAACAGAGGGCTCAGCAGGTACGGAGCACCTGCCGCAGCAAGCGAACACGCCGTCTGTGGTCATGTTGACTTGACCAGCGGGCCTTACTTCAAGTGGATTGGCTGTAGAAACAGGTGACATGCTAAAACCAGCCGCCGGTGATTTGACCAGCGGAGTTGCAGGTGACACCATCACCCAGCTTGAGTTGAGCTCAGACAACCAGTTCACACTGCTGCAACCTGTCTCTGCAACGTTCTAAAAAGATTTCGTCTTGTCATGAATCTTTTGTCTTAACTGGGCTTAAGACTAAGAAAGCTGGAGGAGATGGACATACGGCGTACGTTCAGATGACAGTATGAAAGTTGTCGACCACAATAACACCAGCTGGACAGACAGAAAAACATTCCATTAGTCCACAAGCATAAGCACGTCGTCAATCAAAGATACACAGTCAGGCGGGTAGCCCTGTTGTGTGGAGATGCAAATCCCTGCCACGCTTGGCTGACGTGCTGAGTCAAACCGAGTCAAGCCAAGCCAGCACATATGTATGGAAAAGGGCTGTTACTGTACATTCTCTCATGTTCATAATCAAAAAGCTATGGTGAGCTCCCCAACTGATTTATTGTCACATCATAATATTTCAACATCAAATTCACCAGCAAGTGGGAGAGCCTTGTAGCATTATAAAGCCATACCACATTTTGGATCCCAAACCCAACACTCATGTTTGATATAGAAGATAAGTGTTCCGACACACAAAAGGCCAGAATGCCGCATGCACGCTGACGTGGTATTCGCTGCAGTTTGTCTGTCCGTACCGCGATACCAACTGGAAGAGGTTAGAGGGATGAAAGGATGAGAAGATGGATGGAACAGATAGGACAAAGCTGGGCATTACATGAAAGCAAGAGCGCAGTACAGGCCCGCGCAGTCGGTGTTAAAATATGTTTTCATGTCATCCCTCACAGCAGAGGGATGGCCTGTCTGATCTCTGTCTGACTCGATCCGTCTTCCTCGCTAATCTGATGGAGATACCTCTGAGTACCTTTATTTTCTCTCTCCCTCTGCCTCTGTCAAGGTATCTCTTCTTCCACCCTTATGGTGTCAGTTTGAGCAGCATGGATGTGAGTGGAAGTATGTGATAAGAATCAGGTCCTGTGATCCGTCTGATTAAAATGTGATTGGATCGTCTTTATTGCTCAAAACTTACTTTTCTGCCAGCTGCTGTCATTTGAACCATTTGACTGAGGATGGATTGCAGGTGTGACAAAACAAACACATTTCTTGTTTTTCTTTTAGTAGTTAACTCCCAGCATTGTAGACATTTACTTGTTTATTATCAATAGAAGAATGTAGTTATTGTGCATTTCATATTGTATTCTGTACCATGCAGCGTATACATACTGCTTCTATTATGTTAGGCACATGGATTTACTGTAGTCTGCATTGCACCTTGCATTTTATTTTTATTTATTGCGTCTACTAGTTATGTGTAAATGATTAATGTCATTGCACACTGTCCTCTTATAAATCAAATACACTATACTGAACTAAGAATGCAGGTGACAAGGGTAGGTTATTGAGAAGTAAAACTGTTTGTTGAAACTGATTGCAAGTTTCAAATAACAGGACGATCATCAATATACATCTCTCACTTTCTCTCTCCTATACCTCTACTTTGCAGGTCACGCTCATATTTCAGTGCACATGTACAGTCCTTATGATATGGTCGACCAGAGCGAGTGCTTGAAAGCACATATAAAACTTCCGCCTTTTTATCTGTGTCACAGGAATTGTAAAGATCTGCTTATGATTCCGTTCTGCATTGTTTAACGTTGATTCACTCACCATAGAGAGTCTTTGAGATATGAAGGTGGAAACACTCAAGAATCTCAGACTCTAAAATCTAGAATGAATTTAGCTTTTATCTGTTTTTCTTGCTAAAAATATATGCAGGGAATAGAAACCAGGAATCAATAAGCACAGATTGTTTTATAAGCAGAAACCGAATCTGAATCAGTTACCCATAAAAGAGTGCTGAACTGAGTTAGCATTGCCCTTCTATAGAGTGCTGCAGGAATGAGTCCTAAAACCCGAAAATGAGTTAGCATTTGTGCACTTCCGATTCCCTTGTCTCGAAGTCAGCAGGTTTTTTGAATGAGTTTTTTGTTAGAACCATACTGGGTAAACTCCCCAAGTACATTTGTACTTTGATTGAACAGAGATCTGACTGTTAAGACTTAGTTTTGTTGTCTGTTCCTAGTGCACGGACTGAGCTAGGACAGAAAACTTTTCTGTGTTCTGCTCCTCTCACTTTGAATAACCTTCAAAAAGAGTTGAAACTACGTGAAGTGGTTTCTCTGCCTGACTTTAAAGCTCTCATAAGTACAGGGATGAATGAATCGGTTGGTTGTTGTCATTGTGCGTAGGTGTTCCAATATTCCTACATGTTACTGTAGATCTCTTATGTTTTTATTGTGCTTTTGTTTGACTGTAACTTTTTGTGTGCTGCTGTCTCCGCCAGGTCTCCCTTGTGAAAGAGATCGTTAATCTCAACGGGACTTACCTGGTTAAAAAAAATAAAAATAGTAGCCTGAAATAAGGTCTGTGGTTAACACAAGCTGAAGAGATCTTCAGACATAAAGTTACATAAAACATAACATAAAACCACAACATAAAACACGTGAGTTAATACCTCACTCGTGAATGTTGAAGCTAATTTGCATCTTTAAAAAGGTGGTTGCTAATAAGTGGCTAATTGTGTTGGTGACAGAATGTCGTATGACCATAGTGCCGTCAGTTCATAGCCCAATTTTTGCTTCTGTCAATTGCGTTTGCGCTCCAAAAATCATAAAAGTTATGTTCATATGTGAAATTCGTCTGTCACAAAGCCTATTTTACCCTACTTACCTTTTCTCAAAGTAACCAGGGCAATGCTAATGTTGAGACTGGCCAACAAATATCGCCATCCCTGCAGTGCTCTCTATTCTTGTACTCACAATGGACGGTTAAAAAAAGATCAAAGCAGATGCAGCAGAACCACAGATGTCATCTTTTTTATGTCACACACTTTCTTGTCAAACCCTCCACCTTCATTACCCACAATGCAGCTTGTTTGCAGACACTAGCCTGGAGCCTAGCTGAGGAGTGGGCTACAGATGTCTGGTGAGCTCACTCCTTTTTGATTTGTTTTTTCAGTTTCAAACTTTCAGCCCGTACCGATGCTGACCTCACTTGCAGCAGTTAATCAGACTTTATGCAGCTACCTTTGGAGCCACTAAAGGCTCTATGTTGCTTTTTGAATGTACGCAGTTGTACTCCCCAACACCTGTATACAGACTTTGATGTGTTCTTGTCCTCACCAAATTCCTCCTCCTCTTCCTGAGGGATGATTCAGCCCTCTTGAGTTAAACCTGAATACTGCGTATAGAGGCACCTGAAAAGCATCATCATCGTTTCACCGAGCCACCTCTCTTGGTTCATCTTACTGTGGAGGAGCGGTGACGTGACAGCAGGTTTCTGCTACATGGCGTGGGTCTTTCCCTCGACATTGAGAGTGAGGCCAGCCACCTTGGGGAGAAACCTCATTACCGATGTTTATATTCACAGTCTGAGTGTAAAGCATATGTGATTTTTGGCAGGAAGAGCTTTGCTTTGTGGCTCTGCTCTCTCTACACTACGGTCCGATACGACAGCCACGGTCCTTTAGCTGTTGCACCTGATGGTCAGTCTCACAATCCTTTGAGACTCCTGAGAGAGAGACCCTGTAATTAGCACAGCAGTCCAAATGTTTTATAATTATCAAGGTCAGTCAGATTTATTTATACAGCTCGTTTCATGACCAAAGGTGACTCAAAGTGCTTTACAGATTACACAGGTAAAAGAACAAGAAACAAATTATAAAAGTAATAAAAGCAAACAGGAAAAAGAACAAAGGGTAAAACAATAAAAACAGAACAAACATCAAAAGCACTCAGAATAAACCAATAAAACAAATTACCAAATAGTGGTTAGCATTGTCTCAGATCACCTGGCAAAGCACATACAGTTTTCCATACTTTTTTTTTTCTTTTTCAGCTTTAAACAAAGATAGAAAACTAAATAACCGTCTTTCTGTTTATTCTGGAGTGTGAGAGGAAAATGCAGGAAAAAATATGTAGCAAATATGTGGTTTGGATATTTTAAATCAACAGTGTTGTCTCCCTGTTTAATAATAATTGGGACCGTATGTAATAATTGCTGCAAAACAAAATTAACTTATGTGCTAAAATTGAAAACATTATTTTTAATAGATTGGTTGTGTGTTAATGTGCATTAGATAGTTAAACCTCCTGTTTGTTTGAACCACGTGGAACCATAATTCATGTTTGTCTTGCATTTGTCTGCTACCCGTCCATATGTGAGGCTGTATGAACGCAGATTACAGAAATATTCTGTTACAACCCTAATTAAACTTTGCTTCTTTTCCGGGTATTTATGCTACACTGATGTATTGTCAGCTTGCCAATACTGCAGTTGCAAAACTTCCACAAGCTGTATCATCACCGTCCCTTATCTGTCAGACTTTATTTATTTGCCCAGCTCTGTATTTACAGACTCTGACAAATCCTGTAATTTGCATACACATGTTGTTTGGTTTTATGTGTTGTCAAAAGGAAATGGTTTTTGGCCTGATCAAAAGAGCTGTTTGATCTTGCTTAAGTGTAACAGTGGATGGCAGCCAACCCAACACAAGCCCACCTGGCTGTTCAGATGTAGCAGAACAGAACACACACCTAATAATTTACTCGTTTTTTCTTTCTGTCTCTGTCAGAGGAAGCGTTCTCCGCTCAGCACGAGAGTCTGAAGGAGGAGAAAGAATCTTTAACCAAGCTGCAGAAGGAATGCACTGCCAAGAGGTATGTGTCAACCTGTAATTAGATATTGCTTTATGTCTGTGTAGAAAAAAATACTTTTGAAATGCATTTATCCCCGTCTGACATTACCCAGAGCCGGCTAAATGATGTGACCCCATGTGTTGCTCAAAGGTATTGAATTGTGATGGAACTACACCCTGCTCCCTGCCTCCCACCTTACCCTTTCAAAACAAGGTGATTTTTTTGCGGCTGGTGCTGTCTATTTATGTGTTCTTAACAGAGAGTTTGCACATTGTGCTAAAAAGCCTATTGGCCTGTGTTTGCCTTGGCCTGTGGGGAGACGTGTTCGGCGGGTGCCGACCCTGGATACAGCTTTGTTTGTTTGAGAAGTACCTGGCAGTCACTGAGGGTAAACCAGAGCCCCAGGAAGGCCAGCAGGGGCCAAGAGACCCAGCAAACAGGAAATTAACACCGACACTTGTACATCTGCCTAACATCCATTCTTTGGAAATATCCATGTTGTTGATGTTTTTTCATGGAAATGCTTCTTTTTCGTTTCACTTTTTTTTCTCTTTACCTTTAGCTGGAGAAAGGTTATGCTGAGCATGCACACTTTTTTCAGCCTTTCCACATTCCTGTTTAATATTTCACGGCTGCTCCTAAACAGTTTATCTCACAAAATAGGGGCTAAAAGAGATCAGTCAGGCTTTCTCTAGTTAAAGCCGAATCACACTATTTATTTACATTAACTTCTGGGTAGAAAATCCTCGCATCACTTACATTAAACTCAAATGGCCCTGAGCAGACGCTGCCTCAATTAGATAATTTTTAGCCATGTAAAAGAGGCCCACCAAAAAAAATAAAAATAATAATAATAATGATATCAGTTAAAGTGTACATTGTATTTGGAATAATTTCATCACTTTACCTTGTTGTAAGACAGCCTTTTCCCACAGGAAATTAAAGCCGTTAAAGCAGTCATCAGACTCCATTGAGAAAAACAGTAATTTAACTTCACCGCTGCGTCGATCGGTTAGTGTGTAAGGTAAAGCAGAGCATATATTCAGTAAGGCCTGTAACACACAATTATGCTGATGTTGATGTTTCTTAGGTGGCTAAAATCCGTTTTTGCTGCGACCCCGTCTACAGTAGCACATTGTTTACCTTCTGTGTGGTACATTTGGTTTATCAAAGATGATGGCAAAGCAACAAAGATATGCACAACAGAAACGTAAGATAGGTCGGACCACAGCGTTTAAGTGTATATCTTTAAATGTTACTGTTACAACTGAAAACAACAACAGAAATCAACAAGTTTGCCGATTTTGCCACTTTATTAAGTACACCTTGTTAGTACCGGGTTGGACCCCTTTTGCCTTTAGAGCTGCCTTGATTCTTCGTAGCATAGATTCAACAAGAGATTTTGGTCCATATTAACATGATGACATCACACATCCATGATGAGAATCTCCCGTTCCACACATCCCAAAGGTGCTCTATTGGATTGAGATCTGGTGACTGTGGAAGCCGTTGGAGTACAGTGAACTCATTGTCATGTTCAAGAAACCAGTTTGAGATGATTTATGATCGTGTCTTTGTTGTAGCTGTAGTCATTGAGTTGAGTGTGCTTTTTGAAAACAAGAGGACTCTGCCTTTCTAAGTCCCAGTAACATGTTAAACCAGCTCCTCATTGGTTACCAGTGGTTGAAAGTAACAAAGTAGAAGGTTTTTTACAGTACAGTTTTATGTACTTTACTAAAGTATTTCCATTGCTTTACTTTATGCTTCTATTCCAATACATTTCAGGGGGAAATACTGTACATTGTACTTTTGCAGATCAAGATTAACATTAAAAACCTATTGTAAGCGTATGAAATACAGAGCCTTACCAAAGGTTAAACCAGCGGTTACCAATTCTGAACCCTCTCAATAAGGCAGTGTCTAGTAGGCCCCTTGTCATGTTTCAGATGTCAATGAGTTGTTAGCAGATCCACCAAAGGTTTGCCCTGTGAACCTCTCACATGGTTTCATTTCGAGAACTGTTTCAGGCCAAATGTGGTAAAACTATCCAACTTCTATTCAACAAAAACAAAGTTTGAAGAAAAATCAGAAAATTGATTACAGGTTTGCAAATACAAATTTGTGTTGCAACACCTTTGAGCCTTTGGAGGTGCCTTATACCCTAATAAAATATCACGTGCCAGCATGCATATATCTGCTCACTTATGCCAGCTAACATGTAGATTCACACAAACTATTTTGCATACAGTGGAAGGGATGCATGAGTTTGCATGTTTTGGGAAAAGGGTTTGGGAAGGGCTTGCACCTTGGGCTCAACCATTTAGATGAAGCAAAGCCTGCTGAACACATGAGTGATTTCAGATCAAACGATCATTACACACCAATCTGTTTCCTCTTTCATAAAGCTGCCGCACACTGTGAAAGGGAAATGATAAGAGACTGCTAACCACAGGCAAAGCCAAATAGGAAATTTAAGTGTAAGGCGAGGAGCAAGGATGGGAGGATGCATCACATTCAATAACCATTTTCCCCCCCAAATCCCTTTTCATCTACATGAAACGATGGGCTATTACCCACAAGTAGTGGTGTAAGTATTGTAAAGGACACCCACACACCATTCACACAAAGCAGCAAATTATCTGTGTTACTCTGACAGTCAGGAACTGTGCGTAAATCCTGGAAGAGTCATGTTATATTTATTCATTTCAAGGCATGGCTTTTTTTAGCTGCAGAGATGTGATAGATGATTTACATTTGGAACTGGTTTCACACAACTTGATACTGGGTGGTAGGGTGGGTCACGCGATTGTAAGATGGTGGCAGATGTAGGTCAGAGGGCTCTGCCTTCCAGCTGAAATTACGTCAAACAACCTCAGACCAGACCTTGTGCTTTAGTTGGCCTCACTCCGTCTCATTCTCATTGTTGAGCTCACAGTGCCCAGAGAGGATGCAGTAGAGGAGGTCGACGAGCTCATCAAACTGAGGTAGGCTGACCTTGCAGCCGATGCTTAACAACTTAGCTTAGCCACGTCGGTATCAAGGCTGCTCCGGGAAATAAGAGTTTGAGGCAAGGCCCACCGGCAAGCAGTCAAAGACCTCTCCAGAGCTGCTCAAAAAGGTAGTTGTGGCTCTGGATGAAGAGAAAGGATTATGATGATGAAGTAGAGGGATATATCTCTATGATGGCCAACTCTTCACCAGCTGTTTGGATCAAGAACACTTTTGTGTTCAGTTGTGGTCGGACAACACAGCGCACAGACAACTTGTTTTCGAGTAGAAGCAGACCGTTACAACTTGTTTCACATACAGGTCTGGTCACATTTGAGGCACCCCTAGCAATATACTTGTATACGCACTCTCACACAGCGTTACCTTACTCAGTACTTGCAAGGCAAACATTCAGACTTTATCACTTTTAACAGGCCATAATTGCCAAATGTTCTCCAGCCTGTTCTGATAATGGGACAAGCTGACCTGCACAACTATTAATGACTGCCCTATTATGGATATGAAATCACCGGTAATTTGACAGCTTTATCATTTGAATTGCAATAAATTGAGTCATTTAGCTCTCATCCATACAAGGACCAACATTAACTTGCTATCACACACTATTATGCACCTTAAGTAAAGTCTCCTGTCTGTTCGTCGTGAATCTTATATATATTTTAAACTGTAATTACCTTTATGCCTCACAGTGGGTCCCTGCGGAGCAGTAACTCGCCTGGATAATTTCTGCTGCTCATTTCCACTTCCTCCCATCTCTTCCAGCTGCACTCCTTCCCCCTACGATCTCATCTCTGCTCTTTCTCTAGTCCTTCCCTTGCCTGACCACTCCCAACGGCCTGCACTCACAACTGCGGCCTCCTGTCTCCTTTTGCCAGCCGGTTACTCACTGTGTCGTCCATGTGTCTGGTTTTGTCTCCCCCAGAGAGCAGTTCCTCAAGTCCAACGCTCAACTCACCTTCCGCTGTCGTCAGCTCCTGTCTGAGCTCTCCTACATCTACCCCATTGATGTGGTGAGTTGGACCTGATGGTACAATGCTGCACACTACATTGTTGACCAGGCAACTGCAAAGAATTATCTGGTTACGGAACCGGGGCTTTGATCAAGCACAAATGGTGCAGATAGTTATTTGTACAACCTTTCCAAAGTCATGTCTAATTCTGATGAATGTTATTTCTACTGCAGTGTTTCAGGAGGTCATCCAAAAGCATAACCTTTCTGTTTAACATCCCTGATAAATATAACAGTCATTCTTTTTTACTAAAAGATTTGGCATATTGACTTAAAACTTCAAGGGGCTGTTCACATGTGGCATCTAAGAGTGCGTGGAAAACAGCAGTCTTACTGATTAATGTAGGGGTGGGTGATATATCGATTGAACTCGATGTATCGCGGCTTGTCACAGGATTCTATTTCTACTTTGCACGGAGCATTGGAACAAAAACAGTTTCCCCCCGGGGATTAATAAAGTATTCTGAATCTGAATGAATCTGAAAAAGTATATGTAAAATGACCATATCATTATCATCTAGTATAAATTGTCATGTCCTTTCTTTTAAGCCACCAGCTTGAAAATTGCTTCGGCGTTTGGGTTCTTGGCTCTCTCTCTCTCAAAGACCCAAGTAGAAGGACTCAAAACATTAAACATCACACACTCTCCACTGCCCATCTAGACCACTGTTTTCCTGGGCGATAGTGTGTGAGCAGGCGAGGCATGTGTTTTTGCAACCATGGAGCACCAGAGCGACAGAGCGGAAATATTATCAATATATATGAATTGAAGAACTGCACAGTGACTGAAGCCTCATTACGGCATCGCAGTTACACTTAAACAACTTTCTGCTAATTGCTAACTGCTAACATCTAACTGCTGACCAGGAGCTTCAAGGAGAAGAAATTACTCTGCATATGACCTTTAAATACCATAATTACAGTGTAGTTTGGAGGTGGAAGCATCTTGGTACGTGGCTATTTCTCTTTTCATGGTACGAGCTGAATTCAAATTATCAAAGGGAAGATGAACGGAGCCATGCACTAGGAATTTCTTGAGAAGAATCTGTGGCGAACCACCAGGATGATGATCAGGAGATGCAGGGGAATCTTCCGACAGGACAATGATCCAAGACAAGCTGTAAAGGAGACTCTCTGTTGGTTTCCGAGGAGGAAAATGAAGGTGTTTGAATAGCCTAGTCAATCATCAGGCTAAAACCCGATAGAACATTTGTGGAACAAGCTGAAGATCAAGATTCACAAGCAGGCCCCTCAGAATCTTTTAGATTTAAAGTCAGTCTGTGTGAAAGAAAAGACCAAAATCATTGTGAACATTGTGACAGATCGTCATCTTGAAAGCTGGCATTGCAAACAAAAGCTTCTCCAACAATTATTTAAAACATTTCTGTTGGCGTGTTCAATACTATTTTCCTGTGTTATTCCACTTTTTTGTACAGAACTTTTTTTATGGATTGAAATGTTATGATGTCTTGATCTGTATAGTTTTATTGAGTTAATATCAATCGTGGACAAGCCCAAAACAAACAGACGTGTAGCCATGAATGCGGGATTGAATTTGTGTGTGCTCAAGACACAACATGTGAACGTCTCCTAAATGCTGACACCACTAGACATTGATGGAATGATTTACATCAAGCGCCTCTGTCAGTGGCAAAGCCTACGTTTGATCCCACACAAGGTTTCATCTTGTCTGTGTCTGTTTATCATTGTCTCTAATATGAAACCTCTTATTTAACTCCACAGGCTAATCAGTCAGATTATGTCATCTGCGGAGTGAAGCTGCCAAACTCTGAAGACTTTCAAGGTAATTTATTATGTTCCTGCTGGTGTGTTTCAGGGTTAAAGGAGGATAAGCTGTGGTAAGACATGTTGAACAAATGCTTTGCCTCTGCTTTAATGCTTGTGGCTGTATGTAAATGCTTGGTGAATAGCAGCAAATTTGAAGGTTGATGATCTCATAGATACAGTATCTATGATATCATAAGTTTGGCTACTGTACATGGCAATTTGGCGTTACTGTGCTGCAGTATTATAGTCTTTAATGTGCTTAAACGACATAATTTTTATAATTACCGGTATGTCATCTTCATGCATAAAAGACATAATGACATAATTGTATCATCAACAGTTTTACTAGCTGGGAAAGGTTGATGTTCCTCTTAACTCTGGCTAGTTCTATACAATAAAAATCATAATGACGACTTCTCTCAGATACTGTGTGTGGGATAGGTTGGCAATGTAACCACTTACCTGCGGCAAAGACAGTCTCTGAATTCTTATTAACAGGCATGCATGCACAAACCTCACTGGGTGTGTTTTCGTCACGTGTTTTTGTTTGTGTCCTTTTTTGTTCTCCTGACACTGGTTAATTTACATCAGTTGATTTCTCCTCTGCACAGTAAAAAGACATATGCAGTCAATTAATAAAATTTCAGCATTTCTGTGAGGGATGGCCGTCAGTACTTGATTTGGACATCAGTATTTGTTCAACGTACAGAGTAATTGCATTATTGATGTTTGGAAGGTTTTTGACAAAATAAACAGAATAAATATGCAGTGCAATATATGTAACATTAAACTTGTGCATCATAGCTGATCTCTAGGGCTGCCCCCAACTAAGAATTTTCCTAGTAGACCAACAGTCGTCATTTAGGGCCATTAGTTGACTAGTCGTCTGTGAATTTACAATACTGCTTTAATTATTAAATGATATATTTTGGGCGGGACAACACAATGGTTTGAGTTGAAGGTGTGAGAAAGAATAGTATCAGTAACATTGTTAACACTGTGCTACTTTACAGAGAAATACAAAACCGTACTAATGAACCTTCATTAATATAGGCCTATATTTTATCTACAAGTGCACATCACACACTGAGCGAGCTGCCTGTTAATGACGCTGTGGGCTAATGGGCATGTAGCTACTTCCATGTTTCAGATGATACGTCATGTTTGTAGTCGACTAATGAAGATGAGTTCACATATCACCTTGGGTTCGTCCTTCACCTTCTCAAAATGATCCCACACTTTGGATTTCCTGCCCGACATGTTATTAACTAGCCTGTGGAATAACCGCAGGTACCAGCCCTGGAAATTAGGGGCTGTACACATGCCGCATCTTTAACAGCCTGGAAAACGCGAGGTTGGGCGCTGGGCGCTACTCTTATGTCTTTTTGTGCCAGCTTTCAAGAGTGCTGCGGCAGGTTGCGTCTGAGGTTACTAAGCAACCCTAACAAGCAATGAAATCTTCCTGACTAATGACTTTTCTGTGTTTGGTTGACTATTCGGGGGCAGCCCTGCTGATCTCTACAGTCTGTGCAGCTCAGAAAGGTTGGCCTACTCAAACTTCTACCCACATTTTTGCTTAGGCCTTCATTTCAGAACCTGTTCTTACATCAGATTTCTATTCGTGAGTACTCAATAATAATTTAAAACAAGGGCTTGAATATGGAAATTATTTAAACCCTCCCCTCCCTAGTTTCTGTAATGCATAGTGCCAATATAGAGAGTATAGAAAGCCCCCTGTTCCTGCTGAAAGTAGTTTGCATTCCTCTGTTTTTTGAACACTTAGCCTCTCTGATCTTGTTGGATGCTAAAGGAAGAGTTGTTCAGTCTACCACAATCTTATAGAGTCTTGTCACAAGATGCTTTTGTTATGGGTTCCACAGCAACCACAATAACCACATGGTGTAATATCAAAGACACAGTATAAGGCAACAGAACACTGAAAGAAAGTTTAGTCAGCAGGCAGTTTCAGCCACAAAGCCCTTGTGGTGTGGTAGGTAAGAGTAAGGGTCACGCTGTATGTGTTGTGATGAATGGAGTTTGCTGTTGCAGCAAGGGAAACTTGATGACTTCATGACCTCTCAGTAGCTCAGATGATTTGAGGGGGTTGCGGGTTAAATAGGTAATGAATGGTTATCTTTGGTCTGCAGCACTTGTCTAATACTGAGAACACACTTGCCACTTGTCCACTCAACATTCTCCAGCTCCCCCTCCCTCACAGCTGGTGAGACCCAGCAGGCCTCTGAACCCATAATTCAAAAATACCACTCCCAGTCTCATCCGCTCCCCGCTGTCACACTCCACCTGTTTACATCTTTTAAGGGCACAGTGAAGTGCACAGTAGTGACAGCTAGCCCATTTGTGTTTGCAGCAATCACTTGTTCCCATAAGGTGGAGGCCTGTGTCTGCTTCTGCCTCCCAGTCCCGCATAGGTGGACACCTAGCAGTGAGTAAACAACTGAGCATGTGCTGTGGCAGAAGATACCAAGGCCTAACAGAGATCATCCTAATGCTTTTACTGCTAACCTACCTTTTCCCGTTTGCCCATACCTCCTGGTTAGGTGGCTTGTGATTTGTGAAATGTAGAGATGAGCTATCATGCGATCCATATAGCCACTAATATTCACCCTTTAACATCACTGCTGTGACCATTACGGCCAATCCCCGTTGAAAGCGTTTTTAAAAGTGTTTGACGTCTGTCACTTGAGCATCTCAAGGAATGGGTACACTTCCATTTTATTGAGTCTATCAATCCACTCTGAGGTCACATGTTATCTCACTCAGAGTTTTTTAAGCTCCCAGTCTGTTTTTGTCATGTTTAGTGAAGCCTAATTTGCATGGACAGTTGGTGAAACCACACAAACTTGCATGTTATGTATCATTCAGTGTCCCCTTTATATATCTGGGGGGTGTTGCAGGTCTGTGAATGCAACACAGGCAGAGCTCTCTATGAGTTTATGTTCCCCAGCAGTAGTTTGTGACTGGCGGCGTGGATAATTATTCTGTTGATCAGCTGTTTGTGAGTGAAAGCAAACCTTTAGACCCAGCAGAATGAACGGTTAAGTTTCACTTTCAATGCGCCTGACATTCTGCTGCTCCTTCTCTGTGCTCCACGCTCCAACAGTGGGGTGCTATAAATAACCAAATGATATATATATATATATATTCCAACAGTGCTCCTCATGAATGCTACAGTTCCAAAAATAGAAAGTCTATTTATGGCAGCAGATGTTTTAATTGTGGCGAGCCGCCACTATGGAATTAATGTGTGGGAAACCCTGGTGTTACTAGCTCACTGATGCAGCAGCTATGACCCAAAAGTGGTGTGGTGATGTTGAGCGTGATGATCTAAACCTTTCGAGATTATGCCTGTACTACACACCTGTGGCATCTGGTTGTATTTTATGCAACTGAATGCTTCCAGTCACATGATGGGAATCAAATGAAGTACTGTTTTAATGACACTGGTATTGGTACTGGTATCATAATTTTCTTAAGTGATACCGACCTACTAACACAGTTAATTTCTTCCCATGGAGCTGCCATGATAACTACTTTTCTGCAGTAAATGTCTGCTGTCAGTCAGCCTGGTGAAGGTAGGTTAGCTCTGGCTGAGACATTTATGAAGGACGCAGTCAGTTTGGATTGGATGACAGGACGCTCGTGTGCTGCTAATGTCTCACTTATGTCTCGCTCTTAGTGGGGATTCACAGGTAGACATCTTGAAAATGCTGGTCCATCATGCAGAGACCTTAGAAAGAGAAAGATGAGAAGCATGCGTCTTACCCCTCCATTTTACCCCACTGCTCACCCCTACTCTCATTAGTGTGAGGTCTGCTCCAGAAAAAGCCCGATCAAGTCTAGAACTGTCTGTATGGGTGTAGAGGTCAGTTTAAAAAGGCCTACAGCGAAGGATGTTTCACATTAGAGACCAGGGTCAGGGTTAGTTAGAGTCCTAATCCTACCGGGGGTCAAAGTGGAACAGGGTGGCACTCTGCTGAGGCCCTTCAGTGTTTTACATTTAACTTGTCAGCTCAGCCTGACAAGATATCAGCAGTCTCCACTTGCACCTTAAGGTGTCCTTTAGTTGACCTGATAATACTGTTAGTGTGTAGTATCATCCAAAAGCACCAGAGGCCAGGAAGCTGTTTACTCCAGGTGCTTTTTGTGCTATGGTCTAGAACATGCAGGAAAAGTAATGATACAAAGCAGATTTTCTGTGTTAAAAGACACAGTGTGAGCCAAGGAGTCCACCACTCACTATTGCCATAGTCTATTATTTAAACGCATTAAGATAAAAACCACGGTGATTTTAAGTCTTTGCCTCAAGCAGTGTCCTGCCGCTGTTAGAGAATGTGAAACCACTTAGTGCGTTGTCTTGAAACCATTTCTCGTACTTAAAGCGAGATGGTTTGCTGTCAGAAATGTTCACAAAGGCATCCAGCTTTCCACCCTAAAAGTTATTTGGGCTCGGAGGGGATACTTATACGTGATGCTTTTGCTTCTCAAGCACATATCTGAAAGAAATTGGGTATCCCACTGCAACCCAATGTTTTCTGGTGCTTTGTGTGCCGTGCCACATTTTGTATCACTTTCAAAATGCTTTCCCACATGAATGCAGCTGTTCTTCTTCCTGTGAATACTTGGTAACCAAACTATCATTGGTTGGATGTTTATACATTTTTGTTTGGATTCACATGATGTGGACGTGGTTTATGTAAACACGTTATTTTTCCGTGTAGAGAAAGTGAAAGTGGAAACAAAACAGACAATGCTGGCTGTGTGCTTTGAAGTTCTTGCTGTTGTAATAAAATACTGACTTTGGATGATTAAAATGCTGCTGTGTTTAACTCATCTGTGGTAGACTATAGGCTCAGGGGCTTTGGTGTGTTTAAGTAGATCACCTTAAAGCCTATTGATGGAACAATAAATACATTTCTCATCTGTTCAACAAAACTTTTATCTAATGTGTGATCACTGGACCTTCTTTTTTACTCTGTGTCCTGCAGCAAAGGATGATGGGAGCGTGGCAGTCGCCCTGGGTTACACGTCGCACCTGGTCCTGATGATTTCCTGCTTCCTGCAGATCCCTCTTCGGTATCCGGTGATCCACAAGGGTTCACGCTCCTCCATCAAGGACACAATCACTGATAGACTCACTGAGAAGGAGAGAGAGTAAGTAGGCTCAATACTTAGGAAATAAATTATCTGTCATTTGGAAAATGTTAATTACAATCTCTAAAATTAGAACGTAGCAGAGAGCAGAGCAGAGCTGCTGTCCATTAAGAGAAACGCTGTGCACATTTATGCTTGACGAGCAGCATAACTTCATTGATCATTTCAAAAGCTTAAAGTTTAGTCTTGTTACCTCTAGTTTCTACAGTTTTTAGTTTTGCTGCTTAAATGTTCCACAATATTTGCTACAGTAATATTACTGCTCTTACTGCATTACTCTTAGCGGAAAACTGCTAGCTTCTCTAGTTTGCTGAATCTGTCATGTAATTAGCAGTGTGCCAGGTGCAGACACACCTGGCTTTTTAAAGGGAATGGAAGATGACAGCCTGAATGGTTGAATTCGTGTTAGGCCCAAAACACACCTATGATTAATTAAGGGACTAATTACAGTCTTTTTTTTTCATTGCACCTTACTTTTATGCCCAGATTATGCACCGTTTAACTAACAAAAGTGAACTTGGACTCATCCTAAATGCATTTGCATCATGCACTTTTGACCACACACTGTAGATCCTTTAAATAGAAACCACAATCATATCATGTATCTTGTTGATCACAAGTGCCTATACAACACATCCTGATGTACATTTGTCTTCCTGCACAAATCAAATTGCTCTTAATTCAAGGTTTCTCTTTACTTTATTTTCCTATGAAGGTACTCAATAACAACAAATTTATAGATGTCCTTCTTATTATATTAATGATAGTAGATATTCTCTTGTGATTTAACTAGGTTATACCTTTTTGTTGGGTTGTGTGGACTGTATGATGCGTTCCACTTTGCCAAAATGTTTGGATAACATGCACTGACGTTCAGGTGAGGCAATACTTAATAGTGTAGTGCTGTAATGCTGTAGTAAAGGAAGTATTTTGCTCCTGGAAAGATGGTCTTTTCATAAAACTGGAAAGACACAAATGCTATTGAAATGAGTGTTACTTGAGCAGAGGAAACAGAGGAAAGGACTGAGGCATTTGCTTTTGCTTCAAGAGGTAGAAAACCTACAAGTACCAGAACTCACTGTGCCGCAACCGACCAGCAAACACTCCTGCTGGTGGATGACATAATATGAGTTCTGGTAGGGAGTTGCCAACAATCTGTAGTTTGAGCAACAGCCTAAGAGCCAATATAAATCCACCAGATGATGCATTTGCACTGAGAGATCTGGGCACTGACAAAATGGAGGGTAGTTACAGTTCACTTACACATATGACCCATACTGATATGATACAAAGCTGGTTGAAAATCGATGAAGTGACCCTTTAATTTTTAAATCCTTGAGTGACCTTGAGTGATGGGGCATAAACCTGACTAATTGTTGTTGTTAGATAGAATCTGACTGTGGTGAGTCAAGAAACAAGTTATTTGTTTTTAGGAAGAATTAAAAACAAGCTTCTCCACCATGCTCTCATGTAAACAGGGTTAAAGTGGGTAGTTGACAGTTTAAACAAACATCTCAGTTCTACCAGCTATTGCTGGACCCAACAGTTTGGCAGCACTGATCGTTTTATTATTGTATATTTAGATATATAACAAAGTCTAATTGAATGTAACCTAATGAGCAACTCTGAAACCACATTTTAGCTTGAACAAGCTCCCTTCATAGATTCAATCACTGACACTGGCAAAGCAATGACACTACCATAAAGTGACTGAAAATGTGATTTACTAACTCAAAAAAAGTTGATGTTGTTACTGAAGTTAAAAGCAAAGCAGAGGCAAAATAAAGCTGCACATTTATATTTACTTTTATTGTACACATTGCTTGTACTTGAATGTGTAGCAACACATAAACTGGATTTTTAGGATTTTCCTATTTCAACCACAAGAAACCATCAAGGTATAATCTATTGAACACACTGCCATTATTTAACGCCACACCACAAACTCACGACAAAATCTCCTTCTTTTAAAAATCTTCCCCTGCATGCCTTCAAATCTTTACTTTCATATATTAAAGGCATCTAAAAATGAGGGATATCTATTCGTCATCCTCACGTCTCTCAGCTGCATCTTACTACAGTATCCTGTCTTCTGTTTACTGGTGGCAGCTACAGTATTTAATCTACACACAAATCAAATCAATTACAAGAGCATTTGGATTGGATGAAATATCCTGGACCTTTAATGTGCACTCTGTCCATTTCTTTTAAGGCCTGCTGTACATTATTTGAAACTGCTTTGTCACCCAAAACCATCATCATTCACTGTCACTTAGCCTTCACTCATAATTAAGTGCAGTGCCCTGTTCTTTTTTTTTTTTTTTTAAAATTATATTTCATTTTTGAAGGGGAAGTGATTCAGAGATTTTTAAAGGTCACTGATCCTGCACCACTGACATGTGAACTGTGATTAGCTTAATATCATCCCCCCTGGATACAACTACTGTACTGTCCAAATATGACAAACCTAGACCCATTATCTCAGAAATGCTGAAATGTTTTATAATACATAAGAGGAACCACATTTCTTGCTGAAATATTTACTGCATCGTCTGGCTGTATGCTAATTAAAAGGTACTAGGGGATTTCTAAATACTTAAACTGTTACACTCATCAATCGGTGCATCTTTTACCAGGATTTCTTCTGGTCTTTAAAAGTCTTAAAATATCTTAAATTCAATTTTATAAATTTTAGGCCTTTAACGTCATTAAATAGTCTTAAATTTGAATTTTGAGGTCTTAATTGGCACAAACATGTAATCTAATTTAATTTATCCATCTTTAAAGTTTTTTTTAAAATCAAAATCAGTCAAGCTCTTCAGCGTCAAAGCCCACATTTCTGATGTTATAAATCTTTATATCTGCATAATGATACTGTCCTCTAGACAATTTTAAAAATATGAAAAAAAAAAAAAAAAAAGATTAAATTGCATCACTGAAACAGATAAGCAAAATCGGCAACTAACTGCCCTGTAGATTGCACTGAGGTTTAGCAAATCAAGCAATTAGAGTAACACAAAATAAAGGCTTTTTTGAACAGTTTTAAGAAGCGATTTAAAAGATGTCACTGATTCAGCAAGCCTCAGAATAACAATAAGAAATATGAAAAGGATAAGAAAGGAGAAAGAGGGAAAGAAGAAAAGAGTAAGAAAAAAATCAGACTTAAATGTGGTTTAAATTGATGTTGAAAACCCTAACCCTTAAAAAGCATTAAATTTATGTTTTTTGTCTGTAGTCTGTAGACACCCTGTTTACTGGAGTGAGTAAACACCAGTGCTTTTGTATGCTCTGCCTCATTTACCACATTAAGTGCAAGCAGTTTCTCCTCTTCTCTTCTTCTTTCTAGTTGTATTGTGCCTTTACACATTCATGTAATGTAGAAACATCCAGCTTCTGTAACTACGTAACCTGCATAGCTTGGACAGGTGGTGCCGTCTCCTTAAGCTGTTTTGTTTTGCCCATGGTAACAACAAATTCCCCTTATTTCAACTTATTCAAGTGCTGAGAGAGTCTACAATGAAGCTCTGCTGAAACTGTAAATCACAGTGCCCATTTAGCGCCGGTGTCTCTGTCATGCCCTGGGGCTGTAACCGCTTCCTGTCTTCATAGCATTATATCATTTTTGTTGAATCGACAACTGTCCATGAAAACACTGCGTTGACATCGAGAGAAACAAATCATAAACGGAGAATGTGATGTCACCTGAGGCACCGTCAGGGTCATGAATTGTACAGACACTGTAATTACAACCAGGGCCAATGTAATGAAATTATTATTTGTATTTGTTATGGTCTTGTAACTATGCATCAAGTCAGAATACAAAAATCCCTGCTGTGATATCATAATTGCACGTTTGGGACTCACGTGCTCAGGTATGCACCTTACATGCATTATTGGCATTCCTCAATAAGGATGAGAGGGCGAGTGAGGAGGAAGATTGTGCTGTAATCAGCAGTGTTACTAATAGCCATGGATGTGGGCATGATTGCCCCCTTAGTGTTAGAGTGAGTAGTCTGGGTAGGTTCAAAGCCACAGGAAGGGGAGAATAAAGCACAGAGTCATGCTTCCACTTGTCAGCTTTTACATTACACTCAAAATTTTGCTTTAGCCGTGCAGGGCTTGATATCAGGAGGATATTTCAGTCTTTGTGTTGTTTTTGTGTGTTTATCGCTTGGATTCGGCACAAATCTGGACACTTTGGGGCCACGTGTGGGCCTTTGTATTTTGAGTTTGAGCAGCCTGCTGTGTTCTTTAGGTGGCTGTAAAGGAGCAAGTGGGGGTCGTTTGAGACGCAGAATAGGCTCATTATAGTAAATTATTTAAATTGGTGGAAGAAGAGTTGCAGGCCACATGGTGATGTTAAATCAGGCCGTTATAACAGGAGTGCAGACCAGAAAGCCTCACCGATGCTTTGTTTCTGTTCTCACCTTTTAATGTTCTATGTTTAGCTGTTCATGGAGTAGTACAGCAGATGTTTATCAGCTGGCTATAATCACAACAAATATGCCAATCTTCCCATTCATAATAAAGTTGGTAGTGCATCTAGGCTGTGGTGGTGGGGCTGGGAAAAAACAATGCAGTTGCCCGTGGTGAAAATTTGACAAAGGTACTTTTGGAGATTCGCAACCTGATGTCACACTGTGGTGGCCAATCACATAACTGGTGATGAGACTGTAAAAATGCTCGCAGTCCAGTGGGAACAAGCAATACAGTTGGTTTTATAGATAGATATTATAGTGAAAAAAAGAATGAAAGTATTTATTAACTGTTAGATTATGTGTACTATGCCACAAAGGAGAGCACTCACTTTGTTTGTGCACACTAGTCTTTTGTGGCAGTAAAGATACAACAGTTATGATAACCAAGAGGAGTTCTACAGATCTTATAAGCCGGCAAAAATGAATTTACAGAAGACAAATACTCAGTTGCTAAGGTGGGGAAATTGTCTTTCTCTCCACCCTCCACTTCCCCACAAATGGGCCATTGAAGTGACACCGCAGCACAACCCTGCGGCTAATCACCACAGCGCTGGGTTTGGTTTCAATGCTGCCTAACCCTGTAAGGGCCAAAAACTCCTGTGTTTACCGGTGTCTCCTTGTGCCGCACTCTCAGTTCAAAACAGCTAACTGCTTTTCCTTTGTGGAGGCGCATGGGACTGATGTGTTAATAAGACACTTTCACATCCCCATGTGTCACACTTAAAAAGACAAACAGCTGGGAGAAAGTGTGGGAGAAAAAGAAAGACATTATCAGACAACACAGTGATTGATCGGCCATCTCTCTGTGTGGGTGATTATGTCATGACAACAGCTGGAGAGGCTCACTGGGAGTCCCTTTACACATTCCCAGTCCTGCCATGCAGGATATTTACACCAGCATCCAGCAACAAAAAATAAACTCGTCGGCTGTGTGGCTGTTGAGCAGGCACAACAATCCGGCAGCGCCCTGAGGTGTCCCTGAGTGGGGCCAAACGCTCCAGCAAACTTTCACCCTCCCCCCCTTCCTTCACATGTTTATGACCCCTGAGGTCCCAGCGGGCTGCAGACACACAGCAAAAATGATGTGTGGGGAGACGGAAAGCAACTAGGCGAGCTCTAAAAGTGTACAAAGAAGGGGTGATTAAAGTGTCGGAAAGAGGCAGCCAGTGGTGATAAGTGAGGTGGCATGGGATCAGTTTCTCAAAGCGTGGTAGGATTAGCAAGCAGTCAGTCAGTTATAATGGCGTGCACATAGAAACCTCCATGTTATTTTAGTTGCATGTTCCACTGTAGGCTCCTGTTAAATGGTAATTGTCCCAGCCCCGACTTTTGCAATGTGATGAATCCTTGTGCTGTTTTTAGGTGACTCCATACGTCCTTAAAGTAAGGCTCAGCATCCTCTTCTCTGTGGATCCAGGTTTCAGGAGCTGAAACATCCCTGTTATTATCCATCATAAAATCCCCCATGTTCATTTCATAGAGACCTGGGTATAATTAAGCAAGAAAAACCCCTTAGTCTGTCAAATGTGCGTGTTACAAGCGTTGGGCCTTCGATGTGGTGTGAAGAAGATGAATATATTTCACCATTTCAGTTCAGCAAATATTACTCCTTTCCACCTGCAGGTTATAGCAATGGCTGCCTTATTTCATATAGTCTGATATTTTGCCACAAGAAAAGACACATGTTGGTTTGAACCTTGTTACCCTCGTGCAGGCCAGAGTTTGAAACTGGCTCTGTCTGAATGTTTGAAAGGAAGGTGTGGAGTATGACCGGTCTGTTTGGCACTCTGTATGATTTGGCCTTTTTCAGGATCTCAAAATCATCCCCTTCCCTGTCAGAGACGTTCTCTGAAATCAGTCGACTCTAACGACATGTTGCACCCACATTTCGTCCTGCGGAGAGCCCGATTCCAGTGTTTCTGATTGCATGGGGGAGAACTCGGGAGATGTGATCCAGATGTCCAGTGTCTGATTGAGACCAGAGCCCAACCATTAAAAAGCAAGCACTGCCTCATATAGTCGTTCGCCCCAAAGTATTGAGGCAAATCAGTTTTTTTTTTGTTCTTTATCACGGCTAAAGGGAAAAAGGATGTAAGTGGGATTTACACATCACTGCTTGGTTCAAACACAAAATAAACTGTTGGTGGAGGTAGTGAATGTGAGTGCCCAGGGAGGGAGGCCAGCTTAAGACGAGAGGAACCTGTGAGCTCCAAGAAAAGAGGTTATTGTTCCGGGGCTTCAGCGGTTTCATGTCTCTTAACATGGACCATGTGCACAGGAGGAGAGGAGGTAACTGCACCCAAACTACCCTGTCCTGCACGGCAATGACGGGGAAAAGCACCGTGAGGCTCCCAGGCAGGTTAAACATCCTGCCGGCACATAATAGGCACATTATATAGGAAGGCGTACACACACACAAAAGTCGAATTTGGCAATCACATAAGGTGATTAGGTATCTATAGTTAAATGGTGAGTTCACCAAAATTACATACATGGGCACAGATCAAACAGAGTTCATTTAAGCAGCCTGAGGTGGCTTTTTGTAATGGTTTTCAATAAGAGTGACACATTTTGTTCGCTGCATTGTTGTCACTGAATGCCTGGTGTTTTTACGCCGTGCGCCTCGCATTTTTTCAGGATTGCCCCAAATACCTCAAGAGACTTCAACATCCAGTATCATTACTGTTTTTTCCAATTGTCCATTTGGATGAATTGAGAGAGTTGGCCCTCTGTGGTGGCGATGACAACAAGTTGGAACGTCAGCTCAATTTTATCCTTTGCCTACTGGGCAAGCTGCAAGACATATCTGAAAAAAATGCTGCCTCAACGAATAGGCCAGATGATTGACAGTAGATTGTCAAACTGTCCCTGACTCATCCTAAAACAAGCCCTGAACCGTCCATCAACCAGGTACTCCCTTTGATTTCTCCTCACCTGAAGGTCTCAGGTACCCACACGGATCTCTGTTTCCCTGTGTTGAGTTCTCAAGTGCTGTCCGCTAGTCAGTTTTTATGCAGATTATTAAAGTACAGATCAGACTTACTGCGCTCTGTCTAATTCCGGCCTTGGGCAAGCTTTCTATCTTACCCCTTTTTTGTTCCCCCATACTCTGTGGTACAGTACAGAGTAATGTCATTTTAAAATAACAGATTTCAGCTTCAGGTGCATTTATTTTTGGTGCAATTTTAAGTTTGTGTGTTCATATTACAATGAGGATTAAGTATGATCATTGTATGATGTCCTACTGGGTATAAGAGTCTGCACATTGTCTGGCACTATAGAATAAATCATTATTCAAGCAGTGTGATAAGCACATGTTTGGTAGAGGTTCAGTTGCATACTTACTGTGTTCTTCATACAGCCAGTGAGGTTAAATCAAATTCCAATGAGTTGCTCATTATTTAGGTCCGTATGTCAACTACAAAGGCACTCTGGGACTAGACTGACTGTTTGCTTGTCTTATGAGGTTTTCTGCCAAATCACTCAAGGACAATGGCAGGAATGCTGTGTTTATAATAGCTCTGAAGAAGTCGAGGAGTCTCTCCTAGGTTGACAGGTTAGTTGCATAAGCAGCCCTTCATCTTGGAGCCCTGCTGTTGCGCGGCCTATTCGAGCAGTCTTTGTTCATAGTTCATTAAAAAGATAACAAGAAGCATCTGTGCCGAATGGCGTTCTGAGGGATGTTGTAGGTTGAAGGGGAATGAGCCAGCCAGCTGCGAACATCTAATAATATTGCATTCTTTTTCATAGATTGAGTAGGGGGGGATGAATGTACCTGTACCAGGTTTTATTCATTATTAGTTCTTGCTGTCTTTTTAGCCAAGCCAGCGGCATGTTGCACGGACATTAATGGTCACAAGAAGATGAATCCTGCTGACTTTCACCAGTATTTACTCCGAGTGCCACCATGAGGTTGACGTTTGTGGTTTTGAAGTGAAATGTTAAACACATTCATGTCCTCCTTAGGGTAAGGGTTGATAATGGACATTTAATCTAGCGCCATTATCAGATTCAATTTTTAATTTGTTACATACTTTACTTCCTGATCAAATATCTGAAAAACCAATGACATCACCATCAACCCCAGCTGTGCTTGTATGGAAAGTTGAACATTAAATTGGCATTGAATAAGGAAGCACTGACACTAAAAAAGGTTCCACTGAAAAATGAGACACAGGCATTAATAATACTCAATTGATTATCAATATTTTTTGCATTCTGATGTGTTTTTTCAATGAAAATCCTGTTATTTTTATTCTTCGTGATACTTTTGAGGGACTGTGTGTCCAAAAGACACATTCTCTCCATAGTAAAAGTATGAAAAAAGAGTGACATGAAGAGAAAAATTAGAAGATTGTCATTGAGAAACACATCAGAAAGAAAAAAAATCTAAATATTTATTGCCTGTGTTTTATTTTTCAGTGGAAGTTTTTTGCCACAGCCAATATGTCCTAAATCTTATTTTCGATTCCAAAACTTAACTTTCACTGCTTTAGCTCCATATATTTGTGTTGGGTACTAATCCAACTGCTAGCAAGCTAGCATGCTAAAGTAAGATGGTGAACATGGTGAATAATCAGGGGTGTGGTGGAAGGTGTATGCAGGTATATAAGGTATAACCCACCTCTTCTTCTGGTCGTTAACAGCAGTGGTTCCCAACTGGTCCAGCCACGGGGTCCAGATTTCTCCTTAGTCATTAGTTCGAGGTCCCACCGTTTAATACAGTCACCGTCATATTTGCATGTGGACATGTCATTGAGCTAGTTTGCTGTCTCTGTAAAGTAGCTGTCCGTGAGTCAATTGCAGTCCATTGGGAATAAGCCCGTGACCCACTTTTGGACCATGACCCACCAGTTTACAGTATAACCACCATTCAGCCACAAAGCAATTACAATAAATAGGAGAGTATACCTGCTTCCTTCTCTGTAACCTGCCAATCTGCTTCATAGTTGCCCACTTTATCAACTACCACTGTGAATATTATTTCTGCTGAGCAGAAGTATGTTAGCGTTGTCATCATGAGGTTTAACTCAAAGCACCGTTGTGCTTCAGTAAAGCTCCACAGAGCTGCTTGCATGGCTGTAGACTCGTCGTCTTGTTAGTGCAGCTATGATCATGAAAATTGGTGTTGACCAGAGACTGCCATGAGGTGGGAATATTAGTCCTAAATAGGTGTTATAATCTTGTGATTTAAGGTCAGATAGCATTTCATTTTTTAGAGAGTGCATTTGGGATGATGTGATGGCCTGCTCTGGCTTACGTTTTTGGCTCGTGAACACTATATGGTGCTAGTCAGATTGAGCTCCTCTTTTCCATCTCTGCTCGTGATTAAAACAATGGAAGAAAACAAAAGGAAGGTGAAAAAAACGAGAGCCCAGGGGTTGGGAGCTGGGGTCAGCAGACCCCTGGATATTCTTAAAAGCTGTGATGAAAACCCAGCATGACAGAACGCGCAACCGCCACATCACTCAGGAGACGCTTTAACGGCGTGGACCAAGATGGCGTAACAGTTATACTGAGGTCTTAAGTGCAGCAGCGGTCATTAAAATAGCATTCACTGACAGATGCTCAGTGTAATCATTTCTCAGATATTGAAAATTACAGCTCACTGTGATTTATATACTAACCACTGCCATTAGAGCCTTGACAGTTGCAAGGCAGGTGTTTTTTTTAAAAGCAGGCCCAGATGATTTATGGTCCCATGCCGTTTGAAATTGCACATTAAAGACATTGTGAAACTCAAAAGCATCCCCCCACCCACACCCACCCACCATAAAAACAGGGGTGTACGTACTGGCCAAGCCTCGCCTCCAACATGTGAGCCAGAACTGTTGTTTTGCAGATTTGGAGTATTAATTAGGATGTCTAAACAGGCAGGCCAACACATGTGGAGACCTCAGCCTGTGTATACATTACAGCAGGTCAGCCAGTCACTATGAGTCTTCCCGCCGTATTCTCATGAACCACAGTAAAGCTGAGCACGACCACCCACCTGCATTGCTGTGTCCTCCTTTATACTCCTACATTTAATACAATGGACCCAGGAGGGAAGAGAGAGGCGTCCAGTATGCTATAACATGCTTAAATATACATGCTCTCTATCGCATTCACAAGAAGCTCCCGCTGACCTCGTGGCCTTCTCTAATAGAGTGCTTTTGACAGGGCTGCGTGTAAAGACGACGGTCATTTCAACTCAAAAAAACAGAGCTCAGATGGACTCCATTTTGGTTCTGTCTTTGTGGTAAAAACAGGCTGTATACACAAAGCAAAATGCGTATACAAAGCTTTAACTAGAGTCTTTAGGCTGCAGTAACTTCCCCTTTTCTCTTTGCACAAATAGCCTACAAATGTGACCATTTAACTGGAGGGTATAAAAGACGTCATGTGCTGCTGACACCTGCTCGGAGGCCCCCGCTTTGCAATCCAAGGAGACAGTGTAGACACTGGTGGTGGTGGATCGCTCAAAGATGAAAGACGTATACGTCAGCCTGCTATTAAAAGATCCCTCAACAGGAATAAAAGAAAGGACAAGCGGTGTTTCAAAAAGAGAAATAGACAGGACGAAAGAGCAAACACTTCCTATTACTTCATCGCATCATTGTAGCTATATGTTTATTGGTTGTTTCCTCCTTTTAACAAGAGTCCTTTCTTTATATTTTGAGGTTGTCTGTGTCTAGACCTTGCAGTTAAAGAGCTGGCAGGCCGAGGCGCACATATTCTCACTCATAAAGACGGGGAATTTCCGGTGAGATGCAGCTTTTGTCTTTTTAGAAATTATATATTTTTGTATCTACACACAGAGCCAGAAATCGCATGTTAAGAGATCGGACTGAAGGGTAGATGAGACGGAAAGAGAAAGGCAATTTTTTTTATGAGAGAAGGGGGGAAAGAGTGACAGATTTACTCCAGCTCTCAACTCACTGTCACTTCTTTTTCATCTCTTTGTCCAGTGCACACAGAGTTGAATATTAGCTAAACGAAAGCAGATTTCATGTTTCAGTAATCAGTCTTTTCAATGGACGCTAAAGTGAGTGGGTGTGTTGATTATGGTTCCTGTCATATTCGGTTTGCTGTGTTAGTTTCACGGACATGACCCTTCAACAGATGTGCCACCGAGGGGAGCAGGAGAGGGATGTGCTGACGGAAGAAACGGCCTGATTAAGCAAAGTGAAGAAATATGAGGAGGACTGCTGAGATAGAGATGATTAAATTTGATTTATATGTACAACAAAATTAAACAAAAGAACCCAAAGCGTTGGGCACAAGGTGCAAGAGGAGAAGTCAGCATGAGCTCATTTAAAAACAACACAAAAACAAATTGTTACAAGCCAGAGGGGGAAGCACAATTAGTGCCACAAACTGTGCCTCTCCAGCCCTTGTGTGAATCTGTCTGGTTTGTGTCTGTTTATTCTGGACCCTCCGTCCTGATGGACAGACAGGGTACTGATTTTGGCCTGCATATTCCACCAGGACTGTAATTTATTTCATCCTGTTTAGTGTAGAGGACTGCTTCAGTTTACGCTGCTGCCGCTGGCTGAGTGATTAAAAATGGCGTTCTGTCTCTTCTTTCTCTGCAATTCCTTATTTCTCTCCAAGACACGTACCGCTTACATTTTTATTGTTGGTGCAGAAACGATAGCAGCGGCGGTCTGTCCCTGTAGATCTGAGCTGAGTTAGATGAAAACTGAAAAAAGGGACTTTCTGGCAGCAAAATGAATTCTATATGAATGCTTTATGTTTATTTTGTGTGAGTTTGTGTTCAGATTTTTTGAATCCTTGTATGCTTGATCCACATGCTTATCCTGAGCGTTTTCTTGGCATGGTTTCCTTTGAAAGGCATGTTCAGTCTCAGTTGGACAAATCTGGTCAGATTAGATAATATATAAAATAATAAAATTTCCTCGCTAACTGAATCACATACTGCTTTGGCGCCTCCTCCCTTCCCTCCGTCTTTAGACTTCCTCCCTCAATCCTCCCCACTGGTGTGTAATAATATATTTGACTTTACTGGACGTCCCCGGGAGGAATTCCTGGTGTTTGGTGAACCGGAGTCTCTCCAGTGTGATTTCAGACACAGTGGACAGCGGTCATTAATCACTTCGCTGTGACGATGCGATGCCGTGTGTTCGTGTGTTTGTGTGTGTTGGAAGTGGCTCTATTTTTCCTTTTCGTGAGCGTCCATCAGCAAACAAATCCTATCTGTTCGTGGGGAAGTGATATTAGGAATGCCAGCAGTACAAGGGGAATGCCTGTTTTGTTGTTCTTCCTCTCTCTGTTAGTTATTTCCTAGTGCTGAGATATGACCTCTGGCATGTCGCTTTCTCCATGGGGCCCGGGCTGCATGTCGAGGATACGGGGGACCAGAAAGTGGCTGGCCGTGTGGCCCTGAGGCTACGGAGTCGCACTCTTTACTTGCCAGCCTTTAGAAGCAACATCCTGTTAGAATTCAGTCTAAGGGCTGCAATGACCTCCATCTGTTAGAGTTTACTTCTTTAACTTCCCAGAGTTACAGGGTAATGTGTGAGTGAGGAGGTGTTTACAGTGAGCTCTAGGTCAAAATGTTGTCTGAGACCTCCAGACAGGCTCAGTTATGAATAGGAGAAAACAAACAGATGATATAAAGATCATGTTATCAAAGACAAATGCTTCCACAGCTGAAACGTGGGTGTTACCAACGATTCCAGAGCGTTGAGATCTGAGTCAGATCTGGCCTTCAAACTGTCACAAACCCATCTGAATCAATACATCAACCTGCAGGGTTACAGCGCTGTTAGCATGATCTCAGCTGACAGTAGAGTCCAGTGAGGTGCCGGCACTGAGGAAGTGTAGTTTCTGCTGTATTCTCACATTGCCTCAAGCACCTATAGGTCATAGTTAGACGGGGGGGAAGAGCCCCATATCTGCTCTGACACAGGATTAACAAAAGACCATGACCTGGTCCCTGGGGGGCACACACACACACAGAGGATTCATGCCAGATGCACCAGTACACACACACATATGCACACACACGTGCAGAACATTCAGCACATGTCTGCACATACAGTAGAGTGCACACACCGCAGGAGGCATCTGCTGCTTCTGGCAATGCTGTCCTATTATAACAGAGGTGCATGTCTTAAGGATTTAATCACACTTTGTATTTGTTGCCAAGGATATAACTTTTTTAAAAAACATTTACAGTAGATGTTTGACATTTTAGGTTTTGCTTTGAGACTCCCATTGAAAAGCCTTGATTTCCCCTGTTAAATTTCCTATTAATATCTTTCTGTGAAAGTAGGGAATCAGGATACCTTTTTTATTTTTTATTTTTTTTTATTTTACAAACCCAATACCAGTAGCAAATGAAAACAGTTTCACATAAAAGACCAGCAGCTCATCTAAATAAAATATGCAACTTGTGGAAGTTGCTGTAAAGGAGATGCATATAGGTGCTGCTTCAAACTAGGGCTGGAAATCACATAGTAACTCATAGTACGATACTATCACAATATGTCGCCTGCAATACTTGTTTTATTGCAACACAATCATCTATGATTAATCACGATATCTGTGTAACTGACAAGAAAAAATATGCATATAAAGGCACAAATCAGGAATTGGTCTTAGTCTTAGCCTATGATGTGATATATCGTCATCTGTCCGTGTCCTTGAGGGACCGCATGGACCCCAAAGCAGACGTCTGCATACAGCCCATTTTTTGTTGCTGTGCAGATAGCAAGCATGTTGGCTGTGCATGCTCCAATTACAAACTATAATCTCTTGTTCCACACTCAAGTCCCGTTCAAAACACTGTAGTCAAGTCAGCTGCGGCTATAGCACTGCGGTGAAGTTAGTTTTCAGTTGGATATTCAACAGACATTCACTTTGGACCCAGAGTCTTATTGTTAGTTTCAGTTTGACCCAATGTTGGCAATAGGAAGATGGTGAGCTTACCTCACAGTTCCTCCATCGTTTCTGCTGCTAGGGGCTGCCATGGACTTGCAATTGTACCATAAATGGAACAATTGTGTGATGCGTCCGTGTGACTGCAGCTGTCAACGGACATTCAGTGCAGAAAGAATGGCCAAGCCTTAACACACACACAACTAACAGTTGTGATAGCAACAGCAGTTCAGGATGATGACAAATCAGGTGGCTATGGCATGTTCGTCGTGTTGCCTGAGTTCTTAACCTCGACAGAACAGTTCCTACATATCACATTTTCTGTCTCGGTTTTGTTTGACCTATGTGTGTTGTTAAAGCTGAAGTGGGCCCAGACTTTGGACTGAATGATGATGGTGTCTCTGTACTGTTCGCCATTTTCCTCCTGTGAGTTTATTCTTCACCGCAAGTTACTTAACTTACATTTATTTACTCTTGTTTATTTAAATAGCGCCGCCATTAGGAGTTAGTGGAGCCTCTGGTAACTCAAATTGGAGGGGGAATCTGTTACACGATCAGTAATAGGATATATTACCACATTAATACTTTGTCGCATCCCTTCGTCAAACATAATTCAGTGCTGTCCTTGTGACGTGGGTGTTTCTCACATGGCATCAGACAATAACACAAGCATCATTAGTTAGTTTTCAGATGGAAAGGCTTATCTTTACAATATTATTTCCTCTGCTCATTGTTCCCCTTTCACATGGACTTTTGGCAGCAACAACTGTTTAAAAAAAACAACAACAGCTGTGTATGTAACTAACTGCATGGATGCTGCATCTGCGTGTACGTATGCATACAGCTGTACCTGGCCTTGGTAATATCTCACGTGTGTTTTGTTGGATATTTGTTCTTACAAAGACCAGATGTCAGTTTCATGTGCAGAAAGACGCAGTGCAAATCCTCAAAAATGAAGACATTTTTCCTCCTGCTTCGTAAAAAGCACTACTTCAGCATTCGGGTGAGAGGTTAAAAGTGGGATTAGGTTTAGGTTACTCTGAAGGTTAAGGTGAAGCATTTAAAGATGGGGTTTAGATTGGACTAAGATATGAATGTAGATAACAAAGGCCACAACTGTGTTGATGCAAACAGGTGTGTGTGTGTGTTGTCAGACTATTCCTGCTCGGTTTATGGAGCTGGTTTCCCAAAATACGGTATCCTCCTCAGTGGGAGATCAGCAGACATAAGCACATAATGACAGGAAGGGATGAGTCCAGCCTTAAGTCCCTGATAGCAGAGAGAATTTTCCCTCTCTGCATGTCAGCATATTCCCCTCTCTACCCTCCCCAAACACCCAGGGATATCTTCCCCATCCTTCATGAGCACTCCCTGTGCAGTCCTAACTAAGACATCTGACTGGCACCGATGGGGCTTTCCCACCATGCTGAAAGGAAAAGTTCTCTTTGTTCCCGCTCTGAGGCAGATGGACAGGCTGTTTGGACGCCTCCGCTGCTGTTTGATATTTCAGTTTAACAAGGTGGGGAGGTGGCGTCTGTGGGATGGGATCATAGACCCAGACCCAGCTTCATCAGCCATTTGCAAGTGTTACTGACTGTAAACGCTGCGGGCTACATGAACGGCCACTTTCAATGATAGGAAGAATTCATTGGCTGTTGCAGAGCCAAAGAGCAACAGTTGTTTGAATCCCGCGAAGTAAAATTAATAAGCAACGGACCCCTTTTAATCCCATCATCCTTTACTGATATTTTCACATGGATAGGCCTATTGTGTGACATACAGTATGGACATAACACTGCTGTAAGCTCGACGGTGCTTAGTTGGCTTGCAAGTGTTTGTTCAGTGTGAATATTAAGACCTTTGTTTCTAGACTCTGTTGGTAATGGATCAAGTGGATTAAATCACCTGCTCCTGTGTAACTTTTGTCTTCTTCTCCTGTCTTTCACAGATTCCCTTTGTACCCCAGAGGAGAGCGCTTTCATTTTGAATATGGTGTCTACTTACTCAACAAGAACATTGCCCAGGTATGAACAGACAAAAAAAGTATTAATTACTTTAATTATTCAAGCATAACATTTTACCTTATTAGCCCAGCTCAGCCGCCATAAGAAAATGTTGGCATTGTACGTCTCTGTAAACCATGAGTACCTTATATTTGCAAGTTTCATACATATATCAACTTTTCTAAAGTGATGTAGTATATGAGCTGACTTTGTCATCTGGAGGTGGAGGGCACTTTGGATGGACCAAACATGGGCGTTTTGTAGCGACCCCTCGCTTTTTTAGTGGCATTGTAGGCACACATTTAAATTTATTTCTGATTTTATTTTTACAGCGACAGTGCATATCAATAAACATTGCTGTAAATGTGCCAGTGTTAGCCAAGGGCTAATTTTCAACTGTTGTCCCTGGGCCAGATGTTAAGAAAGCCACAAATACAGAAAGACATAAAAGCAATTAAAAGCATGAATGAAAACATAAATATAAGATAACGTATCTCTGGTTTGCAGAAGCGTTACATTTGTCTTGCAATTGGGTTGGTTATCCTATCATCAAAGATTTTTATGAAGGGGATCTTTTATGTCTAAAAGCCAAGGTTTCTTTTGGAACCAGTACATTTCCTGAAGAAGGCACTGTGGTGGTGAGACCACAGCCAATGGCATAAAGTTAATGCTCACCTGTACTCATGTGCTTCTCCTGCTTCTTGCATAAGTAAAGGTGTCATGCTAAAGGATCAGTCTTTATAAACAGGACACAAATATGCATTTATTTATTTTATTTTTTTTTTTACAAAAAAAGCAAAATAATTTCCTAGACACTGGACACTGTAGTTTTAGCACTGTTTCCAGAAGTACAGTTCATTTGCTGGGACTGTTTTCAGCCATGTGGGTTTGTGAGTCTTTTAAAGCAGCAGGACAGTGTATGAAGGACAGTCTCAAAATCCTATTGCAGTGCCCATGCTCATCATTATGAAGGAACGCGTTACATTGTGCAAGACTGATGTGTTTATATTAGCAGCATGGTTGTATGGATGTTGATTGGCTCGTCCACCACCTTTTTCCAGCCTGAAATAATGAATGGGATGCAGTGACAATTTTATCCAAACATTCATGGTCCCTTTTCATCTAATGCCATTATCAGGTCAAATTGTCTAGTACTTTTTGGTTCATGACCCAAACTAATGACATTCTCACCAGCCTCAGCTGTACTAAATGTTTATAGGTAATTAGTGAATGTTAGCATGCTAACGTGCTAAACTACAATGGTGGACATGGTAAAAAAGTTATACCTGCTTGACATTAGCATGTTAACATTGTCATTGTGAGCATTTTAGTATGCTGATATTAGCATTAGCTCAAAGCACTGCTGTGTTTAATACCACCTCACAGAGTGTTGTTAATCATCTCCACAACAGTGGAGCTCTATGTCACAGAGGAATAAGGATATATCAGGCTCTGGCTACACTGACAACACTTGTAGGATCAATTCAGTGTTGGCGTGGTCTTCTCATGGGATTTCTTGACAAGAACAAGAATCTGGAATATCACCAGGCTTATCCTTTAAGGTGCCTTTGAAAGAGCTGATAGTCACAACATGAAATATTATCTGTGTGTGTGCCCAGCATTTGGCACACAAGTTGAATTAATGCTCTAAATTGGTTTTTCTTTTTCGTTCTCTCTCCATCACTCACAAACACAAATACCTCAGGGGAGGGTTGAACTCTTGACCTATCCCTGCTTATTAAAGTACACCTAATGTGTTGACCTGGGTTACTCCCTCCATTCATCCCTCAGACATTTACCACTGGCTCCTAACAATTTGCATTCCATTCCCTGTTTTCCTCCACATCCGGGCGGGAATGAAGGGCCTCTGCACTGAATAAGACTGGGCAATTAGCGCTAGCAGGTGGCTGACTTCAAACCACTGCACTTTGGGAGGTTTTAGCTATAATGCCAGACCACAAGCTGCTAGCCAATATCCAAGTCTGCCATCTTCCCACCAGAGTCCAAGAATAAGAAAATAAGCCAGATAAGAAAACATTTTAGACAGCAAATGAAAATAAGTGCTGTGTGAAACCACCGAGGGGAACGACGAGGCAGCCTGTTGTGTTTCAAAAAAGTGTAGTGAATCCAAAATGGAAGCCATGATACGATGTACGTTGTTAGCTCAGTGTTCACTGTTGAGACCCGTCAAACTCTAATCTGACAGTCATTCCATCAAGTCAAGTCAATTTTTTTATGTAGCTCAATATCACAAATTTGCCTCAAGGGGCTTTACAACACCCTCTGTCCCTGGACCCTCGATTCGGATACAGCAGACTTCCCCAAAAAAACGTAGAGGGTGGAAAAAGTGGAAAAAACCTCAGGAACAGAAACTGAGGAGGAATCTGTCTCCCAGGACAGACAGTCAGGAAATAGATGTTGCGTACAGAATAAAGTCAATAGGGCAATGGTACAGAAAAAGTCAACGCTGAAATATTAGCTGGACTGAACTACTGAGGCATGATATATTTTACTGTACTATAATAACTGTCCAGACTGAACACATACACACGAGTTTGATCTCACATGTGTGCACAGGCATGCATTTGCACCATTGTGACTTCTAACAGACACCTTTAGGACCTGGCAAAAGTTTTGCAGTGAAGCTCAAAGAAATTCTTTTATACTGCTCATATATCCCTCAACTTGAACGTACTGTACTTTTGCATGACCTACATTTTAGTGTGTGAGGTAACAATTGGTCTATAGACTAAAATATGCGATTAATTGCAAAATACTCACACATATTTATCTGTTCTAAATGTACCTGAAAGGGATATTTTTCAAGTTTTCAATGTTCTTAACAACATGGCAGTGGACAAATATGGTTGCTGTATGCAAATGTACATTTATTTTTATTGCAGCAATCCAAAACAATGACAAATACGGTCCAGAATATTCTCCAGAATAACTTCAAAGGTACTGCATTCTCAAAAAATATGCTGAAAGCATAACCTGGCAAACTCAAGCCCAGTAAGCAACAACAGATGGACATATTAACCTGAATGTAACATTACTTAGTAATACTATATATCTAGTAGTGTAAATAGTATTAGTGTCCAACATTACACTTCTAAGGTTAACTAAACATCCCCTATTTTTTTAAGCAGCTCAAAGTACTCTGGTGGTAACTCAATTCACATTGACAGTAAATGCAAATAACTTTGGTCTTGTCAAGAAAACCATCTGCCAGGGCTTTGAAGCTGAACTTGCCATTCAAAAGACCCTGTCTTCATCCATTTCTGCTCAAGGAGGTTTGTTTCTGCTTGCCATCCACAATGTTAATGCTGCATTGCTTCCTGATTTCCCAAACTACGGCGTGGGCCGAGGGTCGTAATTACAAAATGTATGTGCATTAATCTTGTGTCACAAAAAAATTGTGGCATTAAAAGGAATTTGCGTTAACTCGTTATTAACATGTCATTTTCCATAACCGCTTATCCTGGTAGGGGTCGTGGGTGTGCTGGAGCCTATCCCAGCTGACATGGGGTGAGAGGCAGGGTACACCCTGGACAGGTCACCAGACTATCACAGGGCTGACACATAGAGACACACAACCATTTACACTCACATTCACACCTACGGCCAATTTAGAGTCACCAATTAACCTGCATGTCTTTGGACTGTGGGAGGAAGCTGGAACACCCGGAGAAAACCCACGCTGACACCGGGAGAACATGCAAACTCCGCACAGAAGGGCTCCCTCACCCTGGGTTTGAACCAGTAACCCTCTTGCTGTGAGGCGACTATGCTAACCACTGCACCAAATTTTGGACTTTTTGTTTCTAAACCGTAATATGCACCGTGTGCTGTATTTTTGCACCAGAGAGCAAGGCCGGTTTTAAATGTGCATGACACCATGTAATCTTTTTCATATGTAGAACATTTGGCACGCAGTCATCTCAATGCATATTCCTACCTTTCAACTCACATAACCCCCACCCATAATCCTTTGTATCAAAGCCACACATCATGATCTAAGCTGGGAGATTTCTGTTTCATGAATCTTAACCATGTGGTGCCATCAGATGTAGCACTGCATGCTCACTCCTGCTGAAAGTTTAATTTGAATACTGATAGAAGGCACATGTAAGTGGCTTGAGGAAAAATATTCCTTGTCTAAGTCAGCTTCTCAGCAACAAAATCTAAAATAATATTTTTGATTTTATCATGTCAAAATGGTGCAGTGATGGAGGGATGTCTTTTCTGGTATTCAAGACTGGAACATATTCTTATATATCGGGTGCTTCAAAGGACTCTAGTCCACAGCCGATGAAAAATGAGATCCAGACCGCAGAGCGTTTTCACCTGTGTCTATGGAAACCAAAGCAGGAAGATTCAAACTTAAGGTTCTGAAACCAGATGTAATCTATCAGCTGTACCACAGGTGGGCGCATGTGAGGAGTGACTGATAACTTTACTAAGAGCAATCTGTGGAATGATAGATTAATAAAGGATGGCAAACATCTTTCTATTGTTTATGAAGGCTTGTTCCTTAGTGACAGAGCCAAGGTTATTAATATTGATGATAATAATGATGATAATATGTTTTATTTATAGAGCTTATTACTTAGAAATGATCACAAGATAGAATACACTGAAATACACACATTATAAATAACAATATTATAGATAACTAAAGCTGAACTAAAAATTGAACCTAGGTATGAAAAAACATTGCTCACACTTAAATAAAAAAAAAAAACTAGATTATAAAGAAAACAACTAAATTTATATTGTGTACTTACAAATCTTAACTAAAATGACATAAAGATATTCAGGAAATATCTTCATTTTGGTGAAATTTATTAGCACAACCAGGCCTCCAGGAAGTGCGTTGGGCTTGAAGCCAATTTTTGAAATGGCCATAAAGTGAAATTACAACTTCTCTTTTGTCACATGATGCCATGGTGCCCAAAATGACCTTTTCCCATAGACTTACATTGGGAAAGAGACATTTGTAAATCAGTGGATACATTTTTTTGAGCATCACATCCCCAGGTAATGACTAATCACTTTCCGGATTTAATCTCTTTATAGCTGAGGGCTAAACCAGAACATAGCTGTTTGGCCGGCTGGAGATCTGGGTAATTTTACATCTGGGAAGTTGAGTTTTTTTGACTTCCTGTGCCACTGAGCAACTTTTATAGTAGTGAACGGGGCCCCGCCTCCAACTCTGTATCCGGTTCTCTTTATACATCCATGAGCAAAAGCATCAGAAGGCATTTTTGCATATGTTTAATGACACTGAGATGTATACATGACTGTGAGTAAATTGCCTTCACAAAATGTTTTGTTTGTATTGTAATACTTTTTATGAACTACTTAAATCTTGCCCCCGACATTAGCACTTTCTGCTCTTGTTGGCTTTTCTTTTCTGGCCAATTCAGTATGTTGTCAGCAATGGGGACGGCAGAGTTCATCAGTAAATGAAATTTCAATAATTGGTAGTCCAGCTCAGTGCATGAGAAGAAAAACAAAGAGAGAAAAGCCAACAAATGACTGAAGTCAAGAGGGTTTGAGATCAATACAAACTTATTATGTTAGGTAAGAAACAATTTTTAGCCATTTAACATTTCAGCAGAAATGGTCCGGAACTTTGTTATTCAACATCATCCAGTTGTGTTATTAATGTGCTAACTGGCTAACTAGTGTCTTGAGTCCGTCCTGTCGGTCTTCCAGTTTCCCTTGCGTTATTAGTTATTTACTCAAAGCTAGTCGGCTGTTGGATGTAGTTTTTATGTTGTGTTCAAGTGCAAATTTTTGGCAGAGAAACAGGCGATGTGAGGCGATACAACATTCCGCCTTCGTTGCCACTAAGTCTTTGATGTCAGTTTGGTTTGTCTGTGCCTCAGCCCATGCACATAGAATTAAATCGTTCATTGTACTACACCTTATGACGACCTTTGATGTAAGGTCACCTAGAGAAAAGTACTTATTTTTCTTATTTTCACTGAAGTTAACATGCTCTGCTTTTAACAGCTTGGTAAAGCATCAGTATTTGTACAGGGTGAAATTTCAGCTTCCTCTCAAAGTACCGTCTCATGGATTCCATGTGTGCCTGACTTCGTCCACGTTAAGGATGAGTTATCAGGTTTACTCCAAAACAATATAACGGTGCCACATGAGTAGTCCAGCTCCATATGATAGTGATAATAGACCATTGTTTCAAAACCGAAGCGGTGGTAAACATGTCACAGTCGATAAAGTAGAACTCGCTGCAAAAAGAGGTTTCCCATCCCGCTTTGGTTGCACATCGCAATAAACTGTGTACTTCTGTGTGTCTGATCTTTCACTTTCTTGGATCTCGCATCAACACATACGAGGCTGGGAAAAGCATGAACCAACAGAACTCTTTCATGCTAATTTCTCCTTGTAAATCTAATTAGGATCTCTTAACCTTGTCATTCTCAACCACTTTATCTGAGAGACTTTGTTTCAGTCCAGCTCTGCTGTCTGTTACTTGTTAATTTATTGGGGCTTTTATTAGGAAATGGTTGCTTTACTGACCCCTACACGCTGAGCCTGGACCTTCTGCTGTTGATATGATTTACCAACAGTGTTTTCTAAATTTTTCCTTTTTATATTTCGTCTTTCTGTCTCTATTAGCCGCCTTTTGTTGAGCCAGACGTGTTATGCAGCCATTGCACAGCTTGTTCCATGTCTGGCTCTGTGATACAAAGCAGAGGTCTGGTTTCACAGCAGGCCTGGCTGATTGGCTGGTTTGCCGACCGACTAGAGCCTGGGTGGGAGACATTAGCTGTCCATCTCTTATTAAATTGCCCTGTGTTTTTGAAAGTGATACAGGGAAGCTGGCGAGGGATCAGGGCCGCAGCAGGTCGACCCTGCTTTGATGTGGCAGAGGGAGAAGTTTGCTTTTATTAGGCCTCATGTCATGAGGGGCAAGGCTGGAGTGGCTGCTTGGAGCACCCTGAATGTCAGGTGGTAACATGCTCTCATGTTGCCACGTCGGATTAATTTGTTTGACAAAGAGAAGTTACGAAAGGCTTCGTGGAAATTCAGCTATTCTTTCCAGCTTCTTCTTTTTTTTTGTGCAGTCGGTAAATATTGCAAAATGTGACTGACTCAGGTTTAAATGGAGACATTTCCATTTTTGTTAACTTGCATATTTTCTCTTTGGTCTCACTTGAACTGGTACCAGAACATGAATTAAAGATAATGTGATTTTCTCTCAGCTAAGTTGTTAAATGAATGGCATCTGGCTGCTGCTTTTTCTTGAAGTAGTTGGCCACAGGTATGTAGCTGGGTCTGAAGTGCCCATCCACAGGGGACGCACAAATGTTAAACCTGCCAGTCCTCCATTCACAGAGACAAATTAGCCAAGTTAGTGTGGCTGACTCCAAAGGAAAACCAGCAGCCTTTTATCTGGAGGCATGCCATGTGTTGCATTTACTTACTCTGTGTTATACACTACATGTAGGCTATGTTGTTGTGAAACAGGCATGTGGGGCTGATTAAATGACAACTGATGTGACACAAAATCTCTAGGTTTTTAGGAGGGGTGGGCACAACAATTAGTTTGCAGTCACTAAGCTTAGCGTATCATATTTTGTGGGCCTCAGGCACAGGAAACCTAGTATTGGAAATTAAAACACAGCAAATCTGTTGTGGCCCAGCGAGTTCACCTCTGGGTTCACCTTTTATTTTTGTCTTCTGGGGAAAGTCGCCCACAGTCTCCCACCTTTCAAGTCTCTGGGCAATTTCACACCATGACCTGCAGGCAGAGTGCCATTCTGGTGGTCTGAAGCATACGTCAGAGCGCCTGTTGCCATTAAGAGTGGCAACTGTGGCTCCATAAAACACGGCTATGAGTCATGGGGGAGCCTACTGTGTTTAGTGGTTAGTGGAGGTGGCAGCAGGCGGAACAGGAGCTGGTTGGCTGGAGGTATTCATTTTGAAGCTATTTGGAAAGGTTGTAGGTGCTCTAGCAAGAGTAAAAAGAGAATAATAATGAGCAAGAGTTAGTGTTTTCCACAGGGTGACAATTTTCCAGTCAAAGTTGTAGATATGGAGGGTTGTTTTGTAGCTATTGTGTATTACCCAGTACTGACATGTATTTAGGCCTTGACCTTGAAAGTTGAAGATTGAAATCATCAGTCTAAGAACCATCTGTTTACTGAGATTCTTTAAGTCAAATATGTTTTTCGGTCCATTTGTTTTTGTCAGTCAGTGTGCAGCATACTTCTGGGGATGTTTCGGTCCCCAGATCTAGCTGCAGAGTGAGCGCTTCTTGCTTTCATGCTGTTCTCCAGTATAGATAGGCAGCTGCAGACCCAGACCCAGGTTGAGCCTGAATGAGACTTAGGCAGCTGCCTGGAGGAAGAGAGGCTCTGAGACAAGGTTATCGTCTGTATTTTGGTTAACAGTGGTGAATCTGCAGCTCACAACAAGATAGTACGATACAGTCTGTGGCTTTTGTTGAATATCTAGCCTTGGAAAAAAATGATGCGCATTTATGATCCGTTGTTAGCATAGTTAGCTCACATTAGCTTGGGGGGATAACTTGGCTTGTTTACTGTATTCTATATGGACAAAAAAGGAACGAATAGTCGAATATTTGTGTTGAGCAGCCAAATCTGATTCAACTGATATAATTCGGAGCTGATTACAGTCTTAGCATTATTATTTTGCAGCTATGTTGAATACTAGATACTGATTGGTTAATTACAGCATTCTGCGGTCTATTGTTTCTGAATGGCAGACAGCTGCGATGAATAACAGACTGTTATAACAGTTGGTTGATTGATTGATTAGTCAATCGAAAGAAAATCAGTGGCTAGCTTTTTTGAAAATCGTTTCAGTCATTTTTCAAGCTAAAACGTTAAATATTTGATGCATCCAGCCTCTTAAATGTGAGAATTTGCTGCCTTTGTTTGTCATTTATGATAGTAAATGAAGGGTATTTCGGTTTTGGACTGTTGGTTGGAGAAAGGAAGCAAAGCGAAGATGTCACTTTTGGTTCAGGGAAGTTGTGATGAGCATTTTGTCACAGTTTTTTTTTATATTTTACAGACTTAAACAATTAATCATGAAAAGAATTGGCAAATTAGTCAATAATGAAAATAATAGTTAGTTGCAGCCCCATTTAGCAGCTGTCTAGTAAGTGGGATAATGTGCAGTGAGTGGGTCATTCCTGCAAAGTAAACCCCTTCAGGAGGATTCAAGACCCCGATGCCAGGTTTATTTCGCAGTAATGACCCACTCACTGTACATTATCCTTGATTAGCTCATTATCACCTGCAGCAAGTTCTTGTCTGTAGTGAACAGGCAGCATTTTTGCAATATAATCATGTTAAACTGTGTTAAACATCAACAAAAAAGGGCGGACTCAGAATGTTGTGGTCACATGGTATGATCCACAGGCAATAATCTCAACCTTACAAGGACACCTGGTTTGGATATAATATAACAAGAGAAATTGTTCTTTTCCTCCGCTGACACCACTGAAACTGAGGTTTAAACACAAGTCTGACTGATCTGTAACTGAAAAATGAGCTGGCTGGAGAGCAGACTCTGTTTGCTATTTTTTTTAAAAAATGAATACGGAAATAAATACTGTACGTGTCATTAGGTTTGGTGGGGTGACTGCAAAGAAAACCCAGTCACCTCCTCTTCTCTTCTTCTCACTCTTTTCTCATCCACTTCATCTTTGTTCATTTGACATATTCCAAAGTCAGCTCTTCACCTCTGCGACAAAGCTCACGACCCCAGTCAAAAGAGATACGACATAGTCTTGGCATAGCCCTCTGCGGCCATTAGCTCATGTGATTGTGCTTCGATAAAAACCATATGACCCATGAAAAGACGTGCAAAAAGAGAACATTACACAGCTCCCTTCCACCTCATAACTCCCCCCCGACTCCAACCAAGTTGTCAAGACTGTTAAAAAAAAGTCTCAGTGAAAACTATCTCCACTTACGGTATTACCTTATTTCTTGTCTTCTACAGTTTTGTGAATGTTGGAGATGGTACAGGGTCTACAACTGCGTTTTGTGAAGAGTTGACTCTTTGTAGTGAAACAATGGGCGTAACGTATTTGCTCATGAACTCAGTTTTTCCATAGTTGACATTCCTGTGAGCAGTTGTGTGTTTACTCTGTCCATCCACAAGCCTGTGAATCAGAAATGGTTGTGCACAGAAAGTGATTGTGTAATAGTCAGTTGTAAGATATCAAAATATGTGCTCCCATCCTCCGAGTGTGATATATGTACCTTGATTTTTGTCATGTTTTATATTCACTGTTTTACGGTACCATTGTACCAAACAGTATTGAACGCGATAGCTAGAATGTGTCAGACACCTGAACCTACTTAAGAGAACTTCATGGGTGGGGTAAAAAAAAAAATCATAGCTGACAAGGATCTGTTATTCGATGTACACTGTATTGCTCCCAGGAGAAAAGTTTGGCTCTATCTGGTCAAATCTGCGGTATGTATAACCATCTTTCAAACCTCCATTGCATGAATTCTTTCAAATGAGAGCAGGAATTGGAGCTTCAGACTATTTCCCAGCAAGATCTTTCTGAAAATTGGAACCTTTTTTAGACACAACTATTCCAGGTTTCCCTCAGAAGCCTGTTGGTCTTTCTCTCCTTGTCCAACTGAGGCTTGCGGTTCGTGACTCACTTCTTGGTACGTTCCAGAAAGAAAAAAAAGGAAAGAAAAACAGGCCATTACATCTCCACTGTCCACTGTCCAAACAGACTCCTCAATGTTAAGAAATCATAATGCAGCCCACTGTTCGCTGTTTGTTTACCTGAACCCTGCACCACGGTTCCCCAGGCTCTGCCACCATCTCTGACTTGCAGACAGAGCCTGGAAGTAATCAGGCCATTTCTAACTGCCTGCTGCCACTCATTGTCTTCATCCTTCCATAACAGCCACATCCGTTTTCCATTTTACAGGGATTGATATGATAAAGCACACAATGGGCGGCACCAGAAAATCTAGTGCCAAGCCCACGTATTACACGTCACTTTCACCCGTAACAGGAAGGAGGAGAGAAGGAATGAGGCACCAAGTGAAGTTCTCTTTTAGGCCAAACCATAAATATGTCTGTTTTTGCTTTAGCACGGTGAAGAATAACCTGAATCTGTATGCTCCGAACGTCATTTCCCACATGGCCATATGCTGTACAAATGTTGGATAATCACCCCCTTACATCTAATAGAAGATAAGTTATAGACCCTGAGTCTGACAATGTGTTTTGCATTTGAACGCCATTAAGGTGCCAGTTTTAACAAGATCTCTGTACTCCGCTGACAGTAAAAAGCACTTCATTAGTGTACTTTATTTGTCACATTTCAAGCAAGAAATTATTTTTGGCAGGTTATAAGTGGGTTGAATTGGGAGCGGTGTGGGTTGTATTGTGAGATTGTTAACAGCCTGACATGAGCAGAGACAGTAGGCTGATGGCTGTCTGCTCTCTTCCTCCGATGATTGATGCAAATAGAGACGAGAGGAGTTGCCGTTTTTATCATGTTTGACTTAAAGGAATACTTCACCTACTAAATGATCATTTGTATATTAATTACTCACCCTGTGTTATGTTGAATATGTGAAGAAAATTTTGCTTTTCTTGCATGCCTCCACAGTGAACGAAGAATCCAAAAACTGAGAAAATTCTTAATAATCTGCAGTAAAAGGGGGCAGCATAACTATATCAAAACACCCATTTAAAAACTCTCACACAACTTGTGCAATATAATCCAAGTCTCATTTATCCAGTTTTATGCTTAGAACTTCCTAAACAAGCTAAAACCTTAGGCTACTGCTTAAAACTGAACTGAAAGTGTAACTTGGCTTTGCTCACTTCAGAACCACACTCCATTGAAAAAAACCCAATAATTTTATCTAGCTGAACACAGGAGCTGCTTGTTTACCACTGCCTAGATCGGTCAGTTTGTTTGTGTTTTTTAGTGATGTTAGTGTTGTAAAGGGTCAGTTCACATTCAGCAAAGTCACACAATAACACAAACAAACTACTGATCAAGGCAGCAGGAGACAAGCAGCTTCTGTTTTCAGCGAGATAAAATTACTGATTCGTCAATGGAGTCTTGAAGAGAGCAAAGCAAAGTTTTTACTTTCCGTTCAGTTCCTCGGGCAGTTTGTGGCTGGATAAATGAGACCTTGGTTATTCTGCATGAGTTGTGTGACAGTTAGTTAATAGATGTAATTATGTAGTTTTGCTCATGTTAAATGGCCCACCTTTTATTCACATTCAACAAGAATTTTTTCTTTGTCCATCGAGAAAGCATGTTAAAAAAACAAGTGTGAAAATGCGAGTTTTCTTTACGGATTCATCATAACACGAGGTGAGTAATTAACCTATGGCTAAGCCACGCCCCCCTCCACTCACTCGGACAAAATATCAACATTCGGTGACCGGCGCTATGGCAGGTGTCACAGTACACGGCATTTCACAGGAGGTAATTGATGATTTTTGGAGACATAATGATCAGATGTCATTGAGAAGTAACCAAAAGGGCCTAAACTACACATAGGAGGGATATATTAATCATTTTATTGTTGAGAAGGTCGATGAAATACTTAAATTACAAGCCAAAATTTACAGGTCACAGTGTACACTTGTGAACCGCATCTCGTTGCCGTCACCATCAAAGAAAACAGGATAGAGGATCAGCATTGTTCCACCGAAGTTAAGGTTTTTGGCTCAGAATATGAGAAAAGGATAACGGCCTTTTTACCATCTTTAACAAGAGTGTCTCTCCGTTAGTTTGGTGCTACAGTATTTACACTGAATCATTCAGCATAACGTTTGCCAATCTTTGTTATCTCTGCGATTACAGATAAGTTATTGAAGCTAAGCTCCAGAAGTTAACGTTAGCTTAACTAGAGCCCTATGGACAACAGCTAACAATGATGCATGATCACCAAAGTACAAAACTAGAACAAAATAGGCTAATGAACTCCCAGCAAACAAAGTGACATGATGAACAACACAGCTAGGAGCTAACGTTAGGCTAACGTTAGGCTAACTTTAGCTAACATTAGCTAGAGATGTTAAAGGTAACTTTATATTTCTTTCGAGCAAAGTGACAATATGTTGCCTCAAACACGATGTTGACTTACCTTAGAACAGATGTAGACATCCTTGTTCATCTTATTCACGTTGAGTTACCGCACAACTGTATCCAACGGAGACACCTTTCTCAGTTGAGATGTGGTTTAGGAAAGGGTAAAAAATACACCCCGTTGCCAAGCCTCTCAGGATACCTTGTGTCAGAGTTGCATGTTCCCCATGCACACCATTTGAACATTTTTAAACTTTTAAACATTTAAATTTAGATCTGTCAAAAGGTTGTAGTTCGAAGCCTTCAGTTATCTCATCTGGATCGTACTTTTTGTATGTTTGCATTACATAATGCAGGTTATAGGTGAATTATCCTCCAGTGTAATAGTGATTTTTTCCATTGCCCTTTAACTGCAGTGTATGTATGTATATATCCTCAAATTTCAATAATAAGCAAAGAGTAGAAATAATAACTGCTGCTGTACGTAAGTGAACTGATGGATGTTTTGAAACATGAATCTGGAGCAACCTGTGGTTTATGTGTTTTGGCCCCGGCCGAGCAAGAAATGTGTGAGGAGAAGCTTGACCAGCTCCCTGCTCTACTACCGGAAGAATCGCTACTGAGAAATTACATTTAGATAAGAAGTGTTTTTTCTGCGCTGAAGAAACAGCCTGTTGGAAAAAGAAAACGCTCCCAGCGGTTGAGTCGTCCTGTGGTTCTCTGAAACCCCTTGTTCAAGCTACCTATTAACCAAACCCAGGCCTTAACATACACTTCCCTATGCCCATGGGTTTTCATAGCCTTACTGTGTGGTCCCTGTTTTCCATCACAAACTTTTGTTGTTAGCTACAGCTTGCATCTAGTGGCACTCATTGGCCAGATCGAGTTGTTGGTGGGACCCTTTTTACAACCAGAAGAAGGAGAACCCTTTTCTATAAACAGACATTTTCCATCCACTGCTGTATCAAAGAGATTGTGGAAAGGCAGTCGTGTGTCTGAGGTGCTGTGTTTGCAAAGCCTTAACCGCCCTGCAGGTCCTGTGTTTGATAAGAAAGAGGAGTGAAAGCAATCGATGCTTCAGTCCTGACCAGTACAATGGAGAGAGCGTTCTTTGTTGCCTCTCAGCTTGACGTCGGCCAGAAGTTGCGATTTATAAGCAGGTCTCACACCGCAGTTGTAAGTGTATGTCACCGTCCTGTGGTTTCCAGTTTTGGGCGTGTGTGCGTAGCGAGGCCGTCAGTGCGCTGCGATTATGCCTGAGCTCCAGGGTTTTATGGGAATTCCTCTGGACAGCCACCTATGACTTTATGAAACACTTAAATTCGTCTAATTGAATTTCCACATTTTGTGGTTGGTAGTTCCAGGTTTGTCCGTCACCACAAAGAGGTACCAGAGGAGTTAGTTCCACTAAATATAAGGATAAAAGTAAATGTTAATCCTCTGTCTGTGTGTATATGTGTATGTGTGTGTGTGTGTGTGTGTGTGTGTGTGTGTGTGTGTGTGTGTGTGTGTGTGTGTGTGAAAGAAAGACAGAGTGAGTGATTGGACAGAATTTCATATGTGCCATAAGTATTCAGTTTTTGTTGGTTATTTAAGCTCTGACCAAATGTTTGGTGTCTCTGTGTAGTCGAGTCAAGCCACAGTGTTGTGTTATGTGCAGAGACTGATGAGGGCGAAGACGTCATTGACATGTTATCTCATAACATTAGAATACAAAGGTCTAGATCCAGTCATGATTTTAAGTGGCACGTTTAATAATGCTTTTATGCTTTTATGTATCGTCTTTTATAATCAATCAGCGCAATCATGTTGTCATCATCGTCTCAGAATATCTTCTTCCCACAGGTCAGACTGTGGCTTTTACTGGCAAAAGGTCCTGAAAACGAGGGGTTTGCTGTGATTCTGGGTGTTTGGAAAGTGTTGGCTGCTCTGCTCCATCATTTACTTAATAGTGCGTCTGCAGTTTCCAGCTGGTTTGAATTTTGTAGCCGAGGCCTGTTTGTTTGGAGTCAGTTTTCCTGTTGTCTTACTACATGCTATACCGAGGCCCCTCTGAAGTCCTTTCACTTAAAGATAGCTCTCAACTCCAACTCCATGTTTCTTTGGTAATATCTAAAAATATTGGCTTCGGTTGGAAGAAACGTAACTGCTGGGTAGATAAAAGGAAAGAGAAAACTTATCAGACAGTCCATTGCAACTTAAGTGCTTTTGTCTTCACTGGAGGTTATATCTCCCCCTTTGATCAGAGTTATGTCATTGTGTGTTTCAGTTTTTGGATTCTGGTTTTCTCTCTGTGAAGTTGAGGGAAACTGGACCAAAGCACACAAACAAAAGAATTCTCTCTGCTTGTGGGCTGTTTTTGGCTGCCCATGCTCAGCTCCTGGGGCCCCCACCAACTTGTCATAAGAATGGAGGGGGCAGAGACCAAGTATATTTTATGTCAGCAAGTTTAGAAAAACTTGTTTTTCTTTTTAATTCATCAAACCCAGTGTGCTGTCATATGGGTGTTTGGGAGTAGAGGTATTTAATCATGAGCGCAGGCCTTGCTGTGGCTCAATGACATTAAACAGCTCTTAGAATAAAACAATGCTGGCCTCGTCTGGTCAGTATTCGAAAAAATATCAGCCGTCCTGGCTCTGTGTTGCTCCTTTCCATCCAGTGCCGTTCTGCCTCCATGTGGATTTCATTACAGCCCTTTGACTCTGGCCAGTCGGCAGCTTTTCATGTGAATTAACACAGCGGCTCAGGACCACAGAGTTCTTTCAGTGGCACTCATCATCCAGTTAAGAGAGTCAATGTCTCTTTCCTCTAATTTGGTTTTGTCAAGTTAATGTCAGCATTAGTCTCTTCCTCTCAATGTCAGTCGCTCCAACACTCCTCTCCATCAAATATGGTCTCACCTCATTAGGATAGTGGCTCTCTATCACCCCTGATGTCATCCTCCATTACTCTGCCAGCAGGAGAGGTTATGGGTGGGGTGTCCTCGCTGTCATGTCATCATCCGTGCCATCCAGCCACAGCTTTCTCTTTATTAATGAAGCGTTTGTGATGAGCCCGGGCCTGTTGTCCCAGAGGCCAAATAATCGTTTTACAGTTATTGGAGAAAGGGGGCTAAGTGGCTCATGAAAGCAGCTGTTAAATAAACACCAGCTCAAGTTAAAAAAGGAGGCTGTGAGGGGGTTGCTTTTTTCTTTCCCTTTGAAAATAATTAGTGTAAGCTGTTTTCTCTGAGTCCGAATAACTGTTTTATTTCCAAGATATTACCTGAATGCATTTTACTTGAGACAAGTAACAAAATGCATAGCGCTTACTGATACAAACAGTGTAGGCCTATATTGGCCTTAAAATTTCCTACACATTTTCAGTATCAACATTAGCACAGAAGTGAGACTTGGATTACACTGCATGACTCGTGTGACAGTTTGTAAAAAGATGTGTTGATACAGTTTTGCTGTTGTGAAACGAGGGCCCCTCATTACTTAAATATACAACAAGAATTTCCTTTGTTTTTGGATTCTGTTTTCTCAATGAATTCAGCATTACACAGGGTGAGTAACTGATAAACAAATAATCATTTGGGGCGTGAGATATTCTTTTACCAGGAAAAACACTGCAGAGTGTGTGAAGCCAAAGTCATTGCTAAAAAGTTAGCTCCACCAACACATGAGGTTATATCATATATTTAGATTCAGTTTGATTGCATCTCAACAGTTTTGTTTGTTGTTGTGCTCCAGATTGTTACTCACTCATTATGACGCCAAGAAGGCATCTCTAAAGTTTTAGTGGACAAATTATTGCCGATTCTGTTTGTTGTCCCCATGGAAACAGACCCCTTTTTAAAGTTAAAACATGTCTCAGCCAAGTCGTTGGCTCGTGCCTTTCAAAGCAATTAGGATGCTGTCCACAGATACGGCACCCTGCCTTAGCTACGTATGCATCCAACTGCAAATATAAACACAAATGCTGTAATTATATTATGTCAGCTCATGTGTTTGGCTTTTATGTGTTTGGAGCCTGAGCCTCACAACCGTTACAACAGTCAGAGTGAAGCTGTTTGGAGCACAAAGTTATTCCTGAGAGGAAGAGAGAATTGCTGTGGGAACCAAGCAGCCAGAGAGGTTCACCTGTCAGCAGCGATGTCAGAATTCATCTCCTCCGTCCCCATTGAAAAGGCGTTATCCACGTGACAGCCTCAGGCACTCTACAGCAGTGGGGCCATCTGTAGACCACAGAGTTATGATCAATAAATGGAGAGGAGCTGTGTTTTTTTTTTGTTTTTTTTTGTATATTAGTTATTTATTTTTTCACTTAACCTTTAGTTTTGTCTTGTCATTATTTTAAGCAGTCTTACTCTTTAATGTTTTCCTTACCTTGATTCCTAATCTTAAGTCCCATTGAGATGAAACATTTCTTACAACAGGGTGTCTGCTGGTCCTTAAAAAGTCTCAATGTCTTAGATACAAGGCTTTAGAAGTTATTAAATAAGATAGTTTTATATTGAAAATTAAATTTGTGAGGACATAATTGCCACGGACATTTTATCTAATTTAATTTGCCATCATTCATTCATTTTCTATAACGGCTTATCCTGTTAGGGGTTGCAGGGGGCTGGAGCCTATTCCAGCTAACACTGGGCGAGAGGCGGGGTACACCCTGGACAGGTCGCCAGACTATCGCAGGGCTTACACTGAAGCCCCTTTTACACCGCCAGATTTTCGGCGAATGTTGGGCCGTTTTGCTGGCAAGCTGCGAGCGTTTAGACACACAGAGCCAGATTGGCGAGTTGATCCGAGGTGCCCAATTTTCGGCCTCGTAGGGTAGTCATATTGGCGGAACCCTTTTAGTTTAAACAGACCGAGGCGGCCTTCCGCAACTGGAGGGGCTGTTGATGACTTGTGGGAGGAGCTGTTGATGACGCCACACGTGTGACCCACTGGCGGTGGATAAACAGGAAACAGCTGATAGCAGGAATTAGCGAGCAGCTAGTAGCAAGAGGGAAACACAAACCTGAAAGACACTGTAAAGATGAGCAACTGGGGAGACAAGGAATTGCGCGCCCTCCTTGACCTCGCAAACGAAGAGGTCATTAACCGTCAGATGACAGGAACGGTGAAGAACGGGCCGACTTACGAGAGAATCGCTGAAGGACTGACTAGCCGCGGCTTCCCTCCCATGTCACTGTTTACGTTGCACGCTGAGCTACACGTTTTGTTACTTGCTCACGCCCCCCATTGCCCCGAAAAAGGCACATTCTGTATAAACAAAAGTAGGTAGGCGGCATTTTGCCGCACTCCCTGATTTTATTTTTATACTGCCAGTGCTGAAAGAAGACTGATTGGGTTTTCCTGCAAATTTGCACAATTCCTATCTAAAAAGGGCTACAGAGACAGACAACCATTCAATCAATCAATCAATTTTATTTATAAAGCCCAATATCACAAATCACAATTTGCCTCACAGGGCTTTACAGCATACGACATCCCTCTGTCCTTTGGACCCTCACATTCACACTCACATTTACACCTACGGATAATTAATAGTCACCAATTAACCTGCATGTCTTTGGACTGTGGGAGGAAGCCGGATTACCCGCAGAAAACCTGCACTGACACAGGGAGAACATGCAAACTCCACAGAACCACATAGAAGGGCTCCCCCGCTCCCGGGTTCGAACCAGGAGCCCTCTTGCTGTGAGGCGAATTTATCCATGTTTTAGTGTGTGTGAGATCCATATTTCTCATGTTACAAATCTTAAAACTTACCACTGAATCTAAAACTGTCCTTTTACTTTATACTTGCACTCACTCCAATAACCATATTCCTACATAAAACCTACCTCTGTGCATATATACATCACATATATACTTCTCAACCTGCAATTCTTGCATAAAAAGAAAAGTATTTTCCAAAAAAACTGTTTTAAATTGGGTGAAAAATTAGCTTGAAAAGGTCTCTGGCCTGGTTTCTTGTACGAGCTGTCTAGGGGTATCAAAGGAGCAGCCATACCAAATCATAACATATTAAAACACAACATATACAACATGTCATGACGTATAAAAATTCACCATAAAACAGAAAAACAGCTATTTAACACAGTGGCCTCTCAAGAAAAACAACCACATGTCTCCATCACCACATTCTTTATGATGCCCTTAAATTTCACACTGGATATAAATTCGCTAATTTAGGTCTTTTTGCAGATTATTCCATGCCCAAGGAACATTGTAGGAAAATGCATTTTTCCCCAGATCTGTCAAAACCTGGAGGACATTAAAAAGCCACAACTTGGAGGATCATAGCTGGTAACTACCAGAGCTAAGGCAGAGAATAGTATGGAAGTAGGCTGGAGGTTTACCTGGTATTGCTCGTTAGATAAAAATATTCCATGCTGTTGTGGAGTTGCGAGTGGGTGATGATTTCCTACCCACCAAAATCATAAAGAATGTAATGTTAAGGGACTTTGCACGTAATGAAATGTAGAAATTTTCTGAAGCATGAAGTGTTTGGTTTATATGAATTGACTGTTTTAGGAGAGCCGATTGACCCTTGTTTCACTTTAACCTTCGATTCATTTCAGCCGTGGCCTCCTTCCAGCTCATTAGAGAGTTAGAAACCACACAGTCAACCTCACACTCTTTCCCCCATGCTGAATTAATGGAACAATCCACATAGTTGGCTACCAAAAGTGTGGGGGGAAAAACTTGACCACACAATAGCTATTTGTTCCTTGTTCATCAGTCTGTTTCTGCCTCTCTCTTCAAGTCCTAATCTTATTTGGTTCCCTGAGAATTAGGACACATTTTTAAAATATCCAGCCCTTTATGTGTTTTTTTTATTTATTATGGAGAAAGTAACGTGAGTTGTTGTCATCTGACTATGCAGGGTTTCGTGCATATTTAAATGAAAGGGAAAGTTATGTATTATGTTTATTATATAAAAGTATATTACAGTCTGTTTATTGTCTGGCTGTAGCACATGGTGGCCGGCTGCAGCTGGAGAGGAAGTGTAGCAAATGAATCTAATCATTGTATCATAGGCAAACAAATTAAGAACTGTGAGCTGTTATTATTACGCATAAAGTTGAGCGGGTTGAACTCTGGACAGCACTCGGTCTGAGGACATTGTGAGCTTGGATCCGCCAGTCTAATCACAGATTACACCTCTCTATCTGATTTAAAACAATGCAGCAAACCCTCCACATGGGATTTTTTTTTGCCACGAGTATTGCTTTGCTTTCTAGGTAAGATCAAATACTGTATACAGTAAGAAATCCCTGATTCTAATCAGCCATTCATTATGACAAAATCTTTCTGTATTGGACTATGACTGTTTCAATTCTAAACACTGTAGCCCCATTGGCAGTGTAAGGAAAAAAAAAAGTTTTAACATCTCTAACACTATGCAGGGTCACAGTTGAACAAACCCAGATGAGCAGAGAATGCTCCAGGCTCTCCAAAGTAAACCGGACACGGGCTATACTCCTCCCATACCGTGGCAGGTTTCAATTTGATACTTGGAGCCAATAAAATAGAAAGCCAAGGGTTCTTCTTTTCTTTTGTTTATTGTACGCTTATGCTGCTTTTTAATTTGTATCCCATTGTCAATAAATAATTTTCAGCGCTTCTCTATTTGCTGAACATACGCACCAGATTTTCCTTCATAATTTGTTTACAGTCATATTTTTGTCTTGGAGTCTGTGACTGGAGATTGTGAGTTTACTAGCTGAGTCATTACTTGTATTTCCTTTTTGCAAGCAAAGTAGTAACTCATCTTTTGGTGACATCATAGCGGGAGGTGAATAATCGAAGAAGAACCTGTGTCCACCAAAGCATTTTTTCCAAGATGAAAACGCCAGGGGCTCCCCTGGAAACACCCAGCCGGAAGCGCTTGAGAGTGCTTTGGAGGCGCAGCGTTTTTTTCCACCTGAGGCGCATTGGTTGCGTCTCAGGTGAAAGTCAGAGTACTTTTTTCTGGATGAAGGGAGGGTTGAAGTATGTATATGTGTGGGTTCATGACAGGAAACATATTTGAATATGTACAGTAACATATTTCTCCACCATTGTTGTTGTTCAGCACTTGTATATTTAAGATGTAATGGTTGGTCTTTGTGGTATTTGTCCATATTTACCGAAGGTTTTTTCCAACTCTTGGCACTCAAACATGAAGCACTGAATGCAAAATAGATGCCTATATATATATATATATATATATATATATACACACACCTTTTAGATTTTTAATTTCCCCTTCGATTCATGGCTGTAATTTATGTGTGTTTAAGTGCAAACATTTCAAAGATGGACAAGTGTATTGATGAAATCTTTGCTTTATTGTATGCCATGACTGTCTGTGAACACCCATTACAGATTTGGTCACAATTTGATGATTATTTCCAGAGATGCGACAGACGCTGTCCCTTTTGGAGAAGCCTAAATTGTCACTATTTTGGGTTTTGGTGAGGATTCAAACATCAAAAAAATAAAAATAAAGCTAATTTGCAATAAGATATTTTTCTACAACCATTCATTTTAAAAAAAACAAACAAGAGATTTTAAACATATTAAAACATGGCTGGGCATGTAGGGGCCTCAGTTCCTCTTCTACATCTTATGTAATAACACATTTTTAGTTTTACTGTAGCTACGTTAGGTACTGTCAAGTGTGACTGAAGTCAAATGGTGCTGACCTTTTATACCCTATTGAACAGAGGCTGTACTTTTATGTCTAAAGCCCCTTTCCCACTGGACAAAAAACCCCACCAACACCAACTAACATCGAGCTTTTGTGTTTAATGAGTAAGGTTACAATTGGCATTCACTCCTGGGAGAAATGACTGCAGTAGCTGTGGGTGTTTGATAGGCAGTGATAGAAATACCACACCCCTGTAGACGTGCCAATTTTATTCCCTTTGCCAGTGTGAGGTAATGACCAGCCACTAAAAACTACTGTCTGTCTTCGTCCAAGGAGCTTCGTCTAACATTGTTTAAAATTTAGTCAGCATCGAGTTTGATTGAATACTGAATAAGTAAGAGAAGTAAAAAAAAAAAAAGTAACCATCGTAACATTTTCACTGGCCTCCATGCTGCTTTCCACTGTTTACTAACTTGTTATCTGGCCCGTCCATGACATTGACCGTGACACAACAGGTAAAAAGAAAAAACCAAAGAGGCATACTTGTCTACTTCTGGCGATGGGAAAGCACTCTTATTGCATATTTTTAATGTGTTTTCCCATGTTTAAAAACCTGCATACACACTGGTTTTGGTAGAGAGAGGGTATAATGTTTCATTGAAAGCTGACTGCAATCTCAGATCTGCAAGAGCTCAGGTTGATCTGTCAGCTTACAGCTAGGATGCCTGCTAATACTTAATATGTTCATAACTGTATCCTGATGGCTCTGGCTGGCTCCCACACAAACACACATTTACACAGGTACACACAAAAACAAAAAATCTCAGCAGTCTGGAGCATGTCCTGTGTCCATAAATGTACATTCAATAAACAAACGTACACTATATTGCATGAGATACACTTGGCTAAATCCTCCACCATGTGGATATATGAAAGATCTCTTGTTTTTTCACTTTATACTTTTATCCTCAGCAACTCATATTCTCCCACAGAGCAGGTTGATGCAGCATATTTTATCCTGGTAGAATAGCAGCAGGATCTGGCTGGAAATCCCTTTGAACTCTGTAAAATATTGGAAGTCTGAGCTTTAATCTGGGGCTCTCTGGTTACTGTTTTGATAGGGCATGTAGTTGGCCAGTCAGTTGCACTAGTAGGCCAGACATGGTCATTTTACTGTCGTCAGGGTTGTATTCATACTTGACAAATAGTTTCTATGAAGTGAGATGAAAGAGGTTTGTAATGTTATTTGCCAGATGCAAATGTTTGCTATTTTTAGGAATAGTGAGAAACAACCAAACTGAATCCCAGATCACTTATTATTCATTCTTCATTCCTTGTTATGGCTCACTCACACTTTTGACTTGTTAAAATAACTGCAGACGTTTGGATAAGTAGCTTTCGTCAACCATCACTTTGAAAGCAATACATTTGAAAGTTAGTAACTGAGACAGATGGAGAGGAATGTACACAGTGTGCCGGCCCAAGCTCTCCCCGTGACCTCCAAACCAGTGGTAATGCTAATAGAAAATCTCAGTCGTAAAGCCATCCACAAAGTAAAGAGGAAACGAAAAGAAAATAATATGCCCATTCACAAGCAGTGGAAGGGAGAGGAATTGTGGGCAGCGCGAAGCTGGGATAGGCACCTGCCCACAAACCATATATTCATCCTCCTCTCTGGCCTACTATTTTCCTAGGGGCCTTGTGGAAACACAACACACATATAAAAAAAGATTTCCCTTGTAAAATACCACAACACTTTTATTCCAAATAATAAAATGAGTGTGATCAGACTGGCTAAATTAAAATAATGTTTTAACGACTATATTTGGCAGCTTTATTTAAAAGGCGTACTACAACTGGGGCAAAGTTTGTTGTGTTTGTCCAGGAACACTTCCCTCCATTAATGTATCTTTCCATGCTAAGGAGAAGAGCTGTGCTGAGTCCAGGCTATCCCCCATTTCACTCCAGTCGACCATCACACATTTTGTGGCCATAACTGTTTGGCACCCTTTGCCATTCAGACCACAAATGTTTGTGGCTTCCCTCAAGAACGAGGTCCGTATGCTTTGAATTTGAAACTACAAAGAAGTAAATTAGCATATTCTGCTAGGTGTGCCTCATCCAGGCACCAGGAGTCCTTGTGAGAGCTGCCATGGAGGATTGATGATGTCCCTGCATGCAAAAGCTGCTAACAGGAAGTTGACCTCAGTGTTCACAGTGACTTCACAAACAGGGTCAGCCTGTGTTGGTGTTAGGTTGCTTTACAGCAATAGCTCGGCTCCAGTGTGACAGTGGTGAGGGGTCATTAGCCCTGAGGACCTGAGCGACCCTCAATGATGGTGGTTCGTCCAATAGGTGTCACTGTAGCACACAACACCAATCAGCCTCCCTTGCTGACCAGCCCATGCACAGACTAAATAACCACATCATGAAGGGATCTCATTAAGACCGTAGGCATGGCACCTCCCACCCGCCCTGCAGTGATTGGGGTCAGAGGAGACTAACATTGGTCTCTTGTCACCGGTGGTCTCCCTAACTGAATTTCCTATTCATCTCACACAGCCTTTCCCGTAATTATGTAAATCTGTTGACTGAATTTGGCGGCAATACGATACTCAGCAAAGTGTAACAACAAGTAATGCGACGGAAGAATCTGGCTTGAATTAGGGCTGCATTTGAATCGGACTCAGGCACACAGAGTGCACCACACCTGTATTACATTACCACAGTGTGGAGGAGACACAACGGAGGGGAGAGCAGAGAGAGTAAAAGGAGCAGAGTTAGAGGATGTTAAATGAAGTGGAAGAACTTAGAGTATGCAATATTAAAAACTGCACTTCCTGTCTCTGTTGCCATTTCAAACAAGCATGTTATAAAACAAAGAATATTACATTTCAGCTGTTAAGGAAGTGCTTAAACGTGTAGCATGAACTATGCAATCAGGCAGTTCCCATGGACACGTGTGTGTTGAGTTTGCTTTGGTTCTTGAACATCTTACAGTGATAAGGCCGCTGCTAAAGTCAATAACTTAATCAAACACCATAATCTTAAACATACTGCTTGACTAACTGCTATCTAATCGTCCAGAGGTGTGGATATGTTTATGAAAGTGAAACGCTTTAGGCTTTGTACATCTTGAGAGGACTTTGGAAGGCAATTAATGTCAAAGTTGCTATGAGCCTGTAGCTCAAAGTCATCTAAGGATTTTAAGTAGCTGGACAGCAATTTCACCCAGTTTCTTCTAGAACCCAGTCTCCACCTTGAAACAAAAACCAAATGACACATTTACGCTAGACATTTAATTTCAGCCAAGGCTGTAGCCATTGAGTCAACATTGGGAGGGGACCACAGGGTTCTCACAGATCCTTATAAAGCCTTTAAAGCCATTGAATTCAATTATTCATATAAAAACAAGGCCTTAACTGGTGTTAAAATGTCTTAAAACAGTCTTTCAAAAGTATTCAAATGTTCAGACATAGAGATGTTCAGAAGTTGGGTTTTAGGAATTATTTTTATTTCTGATGTTTTATTGTAAAATCTCAAAATAATTACTAGCAAATTACCAAATGCCTCTTGGATTAACATCATACAGGTGAGGATAGAGGAACCAACAATACTCGTATCTGTTTCTGGCCAGGATACTCAGAGCGGAGGATCCACTGTCTGCTAGCTTGCTATCACTGTACCCTGGATGACAAGGGGAAATGCAAATTCAATTAAAATTGACCCTCTAAAAAAATGTTTTCAGCTTGTCTGAAATTGGTAAAAGACGAGGCTCATTTTAGTTTCTGCAAAAGTCTCTCCAAATTCGGCACGATGGGAGTCAAGGCAGTGAAGTCTTGCATGCTGAGTGAGAAACACAAAATCACCAAGAAAACCAAGCAAAAGGTGTTCCCCAATGTTTTATGTTACAATAAATATATTGGCAAAACTGTCCCTCACCCAAAGTAATTGATTTCAGTTTCTGTTTTTATTGTTATTGTTAAATTGGTCTTAAATTTCATTCTGAGCAGCATTAAAAAAAAGTCTTAAATCCAACTTGCCCTAAGCTGGAGGAACCCTTGACCAAATCTGCTGAGTGTCCCCTGCCAGAAAGAAAAATATTTGAAAACTTATTACCTGTTACATGCTGTTATATTATTTATCATTAGCAAGTGCAGCTATGCAGTATACTATATAAATACAAAGTGTATTTGAAAACTGAGGAGATCTATGGCCATACCAACCATATCGGTTAGTCACGTTTGTCATGCTAGTCCCTTTGAACTTTCTAAATGTTGCTCATACAGTTCTTCACACACTCATACTCAGAATTGTCTCTGATTGCTAAAACCTAAACGCACTATTTATCTCTTCTGTTAAATGGACTTTAACAACCACTGAAGCTCATATCAAAAAATATTTCAGTTTGAATTTAAAATCCATCATAAACAAACCAGAGCGAGTGTTTATTTTATTGTCAGGATGATCTGTTGAATCAGTGTGATGTAAGTGTAATCAATCTTTTTTAAACCCCGGACTGCTGACATCAGTTATTGTTTTTTTATCGCTTGTCTTGACACATTTCTGGAATTAATGGGAGCAGTTTATCAACCAGTCAACATTTACATAAAATCTGATAATGACTTGAAAGGCTCGATCCGACTTCTGTCCGGTCAGTGCAAAAATACACACGGTTCTGCCAATGAAAGTTTTGTTTCAGTGGTGGACTCTGTACAGCATTTAATTTGAATTGACTTATTTTACAATGCCTCGCTTTAAGTGTCCCTATACAGGTTTACTTCCTCTAAACATTGTAATGAAAATAGACTCCACACACAGAGGTAGTAATAGTGTGAAACTCTGTTGATCTGTCTTTTCTCTTTGTGTTTGCCCTTTGTAACTTGTGAAGCCGGGCCATTTGAATGAAAAATCATTTCTTTAACTATTAGGCCACTGCCCTAGTCGTTATGTTGTGTTAGCGTTTCAGTATGGCATTTCCTTCTCGGTCTAAATCTAATGTAACTGAACGCTTAGAAATGAAATAGTAATCTTAACTCAAAATTTAGCATGGAAAATGAAGAAATACCATTTGGAAGTCGTGTATGAGACAGCGGTGATTCTTCACACGCTGAATATGTGGCAAGATATTTTCTGTGGTAAGCAAACGCCTGTGGTGTTTATGAATCCAGATTCCTAGTTTGGCTTAAAGGCTGAACAATGATGACCGTGGCACGTATTCAAGGCCAGAAAACTGCTCTGAGTTTCAGGGAAGTGAATTTCTGTTGTGAGTGAATTATATGACTCTAGCCAGACTCAAACAACTTTTCAGCCCCGCTCTGTATATTTATTGAGACACATGAAAGGTTGCGGTGATTAATCAAGTTGGATTTCATATTCAACACTACACCACATGATTGTTGAGGTTTAGAGCCTCCATTGCACCGTGTGAGGTTTTACCTACCGTTATCTGATGTAAAGCTGCAAATGTAAAATCTAAATACAGCAGGTCAGCCAGTACCAACAAAGGATAGCTATAAATACACATTTAAGGAAAACATTAGGGAGCAATTGGAATTAACATAATCTCATTCTCGCTCTCCTGTAAAACATCTTTACCATCATTCTTTCACTTCGTGTCACAGCCTTCATCTGCAGTCACTTTGTCTCGGCCATTTTGTGTGCACGCTGGTCAACATTTCACTTTAACTTATTTAGTGGATGAGTGAAGGCTGCACAGACAGAGTGAGTTTCATTACGTGCCCACGATAAGCCAGATGGGCGGAATCATTGGAGCACCGCACTGTAGCAAACACGATCAACCATTTCAAATCCACCAGTGAGCTAGAAAGAGCTGAGCAGGGGGGGGGGGGGGTATCCTGTGTACTGTAAATCAAATTAAATTGTGAGAAAAAAAGACACAAGGCAAAATACATTGAAGAAAATGCTGATAAGACCATAAAGTATAAACTTACACCATATTTCCATAAAGCTTTTTTTATATAACAAATATGGACAACATTAATGGTTCTGGGTGTATTTTTTAATTTTGATGTTGACAGCATGTTTAACGCAAGTAAACAAGCTTTACACTGAACAGTAATGTTAGAGCCCTTTTCTGATTTCAGAAGGAAAATATTATTGAATTTCCAACACTGAAAGGCATTCTTGTACGACGACATGGTCACCCGCCTTGGCGTAGTCGACTTGGCACAGGTACATAGCATATTCAGGCTGTTTAAGCAGTGGTACATCAAAGTGCGAGCCAAAATCTCAAGGCACACCTATATTTATACCTGTAAACAACAGCCTCTATAACGTGTTATCACTCCTATCATGACATAAATGTTTGTTTTTATTTACTAATATCAAATTACAATTGACAACCGACTATTACTCATGACATATTTATTAACAAAATGATTCAATTTTAATTTTAAACTTTTTAAAATTACATCAAAGCACCAATAGCACATCCATTTAATTGGGAATAATGTTAGATAATGTAAGATAATGTGATGTGTTACACACTTATAATTCCCACATGTGAACAGCAACAAATAGGTTCCCATGAAGGGTTTTTTTTTTTTTTTTTTTTTTTTTTTAATTAAATTATATTAAATCACAATTTCTAGGTAGAGTTTACCTCTGGAGATGGGTTTGCATCCAACATACTGATATAGTCAATTAAAAATTAATTCATAACTTTTTGTATAGGCCCAGTTGAATATATATAATATCCCATGGCACACCTGGATTTGCATCACAGCACAACAGTGTGCCACGGCACACCATTTGAGAACCACTGGCTTAGAGCAATGCACATTGCTTGATTGGCAGACCAGAGGTGGTGCAAATTCCAGTCTGAAACAACTCCTGAGATTTTTGCGCATACTGTCAAATTAATGGAGCCTGTTTAAATGTAGAATCAGCTCCATGTGAGCCATTCTCCCTTTGATGGTGTTGCACTCAAATTTGTCCCAAGAGCTTAGCTGACCTGTGTTGTCCAGAAATATGCCAAAAGAAGGCAGTCCTGCCCAAAAAGATGAACAGCAACAGAATGAATGTTATATTCTACGTATAAGCTCTCACCAAAAAGGAAATATCTGGATGTAGCCTCTTTGTAATCGCCAACATTTTTATTAGTAACTGTAATTTAATTACATATTCTTTTCTCAGTAACTGTAAAAGATTTAAATTTTCTTTGTAATTATGTAATATGTACCTAGTTACTCCCCAACACTGGATTTAATTATGTATCCTAATAGTAGCAACACAGTTAAGTTAGAGTAGATATGGTGTAGCACAAGTACAGATTAAATGAGATGTTAAAGAGCAGTTGTCATGGTAACTACTGAGTTTTCACTTTCTGATTCAGTTCAAAGGTGAGAATTAAAAAAAAAGTTTGATTCCCTATGTTCAAAGTGATAGTCAAACATAGTTCTTTTTAATTAAAGGTTTGGGTTCAAGTAAATATACTTGGTATCGCAAAAAAGTTGTAAGGTCTGGCTTTGCAGCTTGGCCACAGAAGATAACGTCAGTGCTGTGCTGTGGTTCTTCTGAACAAGTTGAACTGTTTATTGAAATGTCAAAACAATAGATCAGACCGAAAATCTCTGTATGTGTAAATACAGTGTTCTAATGTGCCTTCTAACTAATCATATCGGCCCACTGAGTTGAATGAGTTGTTTATTTCCTCAACGCTGGACATCGAAAAGTTGGCAGATCTGTTGGCAGACAGAAAAAAGGATCCGGAGCTTATGTGTGGCTCACAGAGCTGTAAACAAAAACTTACGATAATTGGATCGATGTGCCACTGTGTGAGTCAGTTCAACGAGAAACAAAGAGGCATAATGAGAGGATTAAAACGAGAACATGCGTACACAAATTTAACGACCATCATAATGAGAAGAGTAAAACTTCACCTGCTGCCACGAGGAAAGTTGGCGCTTGCAGTCTAGTGTGAAGAAATCATCTGCAGGCAAATTCTTGGCTGGAGTTAATAGCTCCTTGGGCTTAATCATGAAAAAAACATGAACTTTGTGTGGGGTATGTGGTTTTGGTGCGCCAGCCAAACGGCTCCAAAGGACACCATAGATGCCCAAAAGCCACTCTCACAAGCCAAGAAACTGTTTTATTACACATCTCACTTGAAATTACACATATTAAAATCTATGAGGAATACATTACCACCCATATCAGTCCAAATAGTGTTGCATGCACCATTAGCTAATAGTATGGTACATTAGAATCTAACAAAGTCTTTATTTATAATCTATTTGATTTAATCAGCAAAATGTGTCAGATTTTAATAGTAATAGAGCAATTAACTACAGTTAAAGGTTGTGTTTTACATCCACAAACTAGTTATAGGCCTGCAACTGACAACTATTTTGACTGTCGATTATTCTGCAGCTTATTGCTTTGATTAGTCAATTATTAATCAGATCAGAAGAAACAAGTGACATTTTATCATTTTAAGCAATTTATTAAAGAAACGAAATTTATTCCTCATCTTCTTGTAATGAAATTAAAAAAAATGGGCATTGGGGATGCAGCCATGCACTGAGATTAAAAGGGAAATAATATAGTAACTAATATATATTTGAAAAACTCCATAATGTTACGTTATATTCCAGTGTCTCTCTGACCTAATTTCAGCTGATTAGCGTTAGCTAAATGTACGACCTTCGACAGACTTGTGTCCTTTTTAATGGATAAAAACACACAGTTACTGGTTAATTTGAACAGTGTAACCGACAGCAATAGCCTCAGGGGCCTGGCTACATTGAATCAAATGCTTAGAGAGACAGACGAGTGCATCATTTCTTGTAAGGATGCTTTCAGACCTAGAGTTGTCTTGCTTTGGTCCGAATCAGGGACAAATTTTGTTACAAGGTTGTATAATTACCTAGAGTTGGTTTGTGTTCTCACGGCAGCATTTATAAGCGGACCAGATTAAATGCCTTGCGCTGAACAAAATGTTGACGAAGAGTACACTTGCAGATAAATGTGACACTTTCTAATGTCACAATGGAGGGACAACTACGCAGGTTGATTTTAGCGCTGCTCATCGTGGACTATATTGCTGTCATTGTTCATTTTAGTCAAACCATACAGTTTGAAAACGAGGCGCGGCTCCAACTAGAAAACAATGTTTTGATGCATTGGATGTGCTGAATGTGCATATTAAGGCAGTACAGGAGGAGGTGCACATTAATAATCCTCCAGGACTGTAACATGCTCATGTTTAACCCAAACAATGTGTCATGTGAATGCAGTTGGTTTAGATCCAGGTCGGAACACGTTCTCACCACAAACGAACCGCACCAGAGTTCGTTTGTAACCGGACCGAGACCACCTCTTCAAGAAGGTCTTGGTCCGGTTGTTTTGGAGTGCGATTGCTATGTTCACACCTGCCCAAACGAACCGCGCTTAGGGGGCAAACGAACTAGAGTTTGATTGAACCGAACCAAACAGGGCAGGTGTGAAAGCACCCTAATTCATTACCTGAGCTACACAAGGCACAGCATTTGCTGGCCTAAAGCCCCCACCTTAGGAAATGTTTCCACAGTGCATGCCGAATTAAACCATGATGAAATTTGTTGCCAACTGTTTTTATGATCAACTTTAATCAATTCATCGACAAGTTGTTGCAGCCCTACATTTTTAGTTTATTGTGCAGCTTGACTTTGCCGTACAGGTTATTGAAACACTGTGAGTTTTGGCTTAATAATTAACAGCCCAGCATGCAGATTTTATATTTCCTGGCAGAAGCGACAGGAACTGTTCCATTATAATGGAACAGTTCCTGTTCCAAACTCTAACAAATTAGTCCACACTGATGTTTATGACTTTCTGCAGGATATTTTATTACGTCATGTATCATTCAGCTCTTATAATATTATTTGTTTTTACAGCTTGTTATTTTATTCACTGGTATGTAAGCTGTTCATGAATCAGTCATCTTAACCAGGAGAGGCACAGCCCTGAAATATTGTCAGTGGCAGGTTATCTCCCATAGCTCCACTTCTCTACATATGAGTTGAATGCATGGAGACTAATGTCTGCATCAACCTCACGGTCTCTGCTGAAGTATCCAGTCCACAGTTTGACCAGAGGGATGGTGGAGGGAAGAACACCTGGTTAGCCCCTCTATAACAAGCTGTCATAGCACCTAATGAGCTCCCTGATTATCATCCCCAGGGAGTATGCAAAACCTATGTACTCTGTAAAATAACCATTTCTATTTTTACCCCAGTGGACAAAAGCCTGCTGATTATAAATCACAGGGTAATTGTCCATGATGCAGGTCAGACATGCACAGGATACTCCAGGGTTTGATTTGGAGACTTTTTAACCTCTTGACACACGAAACGCAACGCTCTTGATGAAAATATCCTGCGTCCCAGATTTCCTCCACTGCCCATCTCCAGTGACGATGGAAGACCGCTTGTCAGATGACGCTAATAACAGGCACCAGTTGAACTTTTCGGATGTCTGCGCTGACAAGTGGCTCCTACGGTGACCTCATAGCATAAAAGGCGGGGAGGGGGGGAGGTGAGCTTTGTTACCTGGGCCACCCTCCCGCACCACATCATCAGCAATCAACCTCAAAAATTCTTTGCAGCCCGCCCACATTTGCGGTCTGAAGTGAGGGTGATTAGTACTGACAAACCCAGGGAAACAGTAATACGTGGCATAAGCCAGGCTGTGTTTGTTTAGCCTCTGTACAGAGCTCGGGGCAAACAAGCAGGTTTTGCCAAATGATGGGTGGCATGTACTGTACACTGACTGGTTCTCGCCGGCTCTAGTCAGTTTGAGGGTGTTTATGTGTGGTCACGGCTCCAGTGGATTGGCAGGCTGGGATTGTATACACTGCTGCATTCTTTGGGCTGTAACTTTATCTTTGAGATGGATGAGGATGAGTCCCCAAATTCTCAGATGTAACGGGTCAGCTGTGCTCATCCTTTAAACTCTCACACAGACTCATACCAAACTTTGCAGTCATACCATAGACTGTATAAAAATAATGGAAGTAGCCACCATGTCATCACCTGTTTGTTTGTGTACTTGCATTTGATTTTGGCATTTTGGCTGTTGCCAGAGTGACCTTACTTGGACGTGAGGGTGGAGCTGTGGAAGAGGGAGGGGTGGATCTGACTGAGAGTGGCCGCGCCCTTAATTATGTGTAACTTTAAGCCTCCAGAAAATTGAAACGGGTGATTTATATAAAAATTAACTCCCCTGTACAGTTGTCATGGCTGAGGAAATGAGCTATAAAAACCACCAGTGTTTTGTACCAGGCTGTAAACATGTTTATTTCTGCTTTAAAGTTGGTCATTTTAACATTGAAGTCTATTGAGACTGACTCACTTCTGTAGCCAGCCTCAAGTGGCTATAAGGGGAACAGCAGTTTGGCACCTCCACGTTGGCTTCATTCTTCAGCCCTGGAGGTTGCCGCTTGAGTGATACCAGCCGATTACCCACTACACATGCTCGGAAGTCTCCACAGCCCTGAGTAGGCTTTGTTGAATAGCTAAATAGGGAAGGGAGTGCCCAGACACAAAGGTGTGAGCAGCAAAGGGGAGACCTGGCTGGATCTGTTTCACTATGTCATCATGTGAAAGACCCCCCCTCGTCCCGCCAACTCCTCTCTCCTTTCAGCCGTCCTCAATGGGCTCTGGGAATTTCTCACCACGATCTGGTTAGCCCCATTACAAAGAACCCCGTGGCCAGCAGCCTGAAGGCACTCTTCCATACACATAGGCACAAGCACGCAAAGGACTCCACCGGCATTCATCACAATGATGTATGAAAGGGAAACTAGAAATGACAAGCTGTCTCAAGTGGTCTTATTCTGAGCAATTTGTATGATCTGGTCTGGAGCTGTTGACATAGTAACACTCGGAGGTTGTTTCTCATTGCTGTGTTTGTATAGAAATTCTCCTAGATACTCATTTTGCTGGGTTGTGGATTTTCATTTCTGTCGTGTTGTTATGTTTTTTGCCTCACCTTGATGACAACACATTGCTTCATATCGGTTACAGCATACTTCCAAAGACCTGTTTGGGTTTACAGACCAGAATCTAAACTTTCCTGCTCAGCTGTTTGTTTCCGTCCCACATTCAAAGCCTGCATGGCGCCGACAATCGGAAATGACACCCAGCTTCATGTCGTTAGGCAGCCTCACACATTTTTTCCTCTTTTACAACATTCTCTGTTCTATTTGCCTCAATATGACTACAATGTGATTATAGTTTAAATTAAATAAATAAAAATAAAGACCAAGGAAAGGGGGGGATTTTCACAGAAAAACACAGATATTCTGTGAGACTAAAGTGGTAAATTTAGTAGAAAAACCTCATGAATTTACTGCCAAAAAGTCAGGTGATGTAGAATAACGACAAAGTCTATGTAGTAACGGTGACTCACACAGGACACAAACCCAGGTCTCCTGGGTGAAAGTCCTGAGCTTCACCCATCCATGAGTTTTTTCTTGCAAATTTACCACTTTAATCTAAGAGAATATTTAAGTTTTTTGGTGCAAATTTACCACTTTAATCGTAGAAAATATTAAAGTTTTTTCTAGCATAAATTAACCACTTTAATCGTAGAGAATATTTAAGTTTATCTGCCTTAATTTTACTCTCAGGCCACATTTTATTATTATTTTTTTAACCTACAATGGCCCTAATACACAGTTGTAGGTGACACAGCCGGGTCACTAATGTTTTTTTCTTGCCTGTCTCAAGTGAGAAGAGAAGAAGGGAGGGGGGTTGATGTTTGCATATTTGACAGCCAGCATCCAGGATATATGCCTTCCCAGGACGAAGGCCATGAGCAACACACATATATACACATAGAGTGCACGTTGAGGAGAAACTTAATGCAGCTTCCACCAGGGAGGGCCAGACCAGTTTATGAATATTGATAGAGTCTGGCTGGCTGAGTGCTGGGTCAGCTGTAGGGCTGCAGTATTCAGTCTTCCAAACTGTCTGAATGTGTTTAACACATCTCATTACAAAGACAGTGTGAAGCAGGAGTCACCCAGTGCTGTTGGCTCTGCACTGCTGCCAACCAGACACTTAGCTTGAGTGTTGCTGGTGCCCACTGGCAGAGGTTTGGCAAATGCCTGAGTGAACATGCAAGCAGGTAGCGTTTCATATTCTTCTGTGTTGGCTCGTCAGAGGCAGACATTATGAAGGATCTTGGACCAGCCAATAACATCCTCCTATTTTTTAATCCCCCACAGCGAGCTTTACAGTAATGAAGTGCGCTTGGAGCAATCGAGTGATGTCACCCATCACTCTCCTGTCTTCACCCATATCCAGTTTCTGTACGCTGCACGCTTAGCAAGATCTCTGCACATAAGGAAAACAATAGGAGGCACGCATACAAATGCACACTCATGCTCTCTGTCTCTCCCACACACTCAGACATACAGGCATGTAATTTGACATAGGGCTCCTCTCAGACACGCAGTGTGGTTATTACACACACTTCAGAACTCAGGCCGACTAATGGAATATATAGACAGCATTTTGTTACGCCTTCTGACTGAAAATCAAAGAAAGCATACAGTATACCCAACAAACACTGTTTACCTTCCCTAAAGCCGTAATGTTTATTCTTTGCTCATATCTGATCCATGATTTCTTATTTGTGCTTTCTAGACCGTAACCTTGAGATTTCCTTGAGATCGGGGATTTTCCTTTTTTTAGCATCTTGCCACAGAACAAGCAAGCCCCCCTACTCAGTGTTGCTGTTGCTATGGTCTTTCTGTTTCTAAACTGGTGGTGTTATTGATCTTGGCCTTCTGCTTCAAACCCAATTCCGTTCAGCTGGCTCTGTGGACAGCACAGCGCCGTCATTTGGTCAGACCCTGAGGTTTACTCTGAGCCATGAATGGATCTCTTATGTTGTTCTCCAAGGTTTCTGACCATTCCATCACCATCTGGGTTTTCGAGGTGACACCCCTCATTCTGAGCTTCTTTTGATAAAGTCATCCTCTGATACTGTCATGACTGTTGTTTCCGTGGCTCCCCTAACGGACACAGACCTTTTGAGGCCAGAACGCACACATGTGCAAACACACTGGAACATTGATCACAGACATGTGAAGACTTTGGTACATGTCACACACATACCATACCATTCATACCATACAGTTTACACATTATTCTGGCAGCTGTTCAGACAGAAAGGGATTTAGCCATTTCATGTAGAGATTCGACACACATGCACATGTGGCCAGTGTGTACTCCTCCTGTGTCACCCCTTCTGCCATTAATCAAGATTTACAAGAGCTACTATGTGTAGCTGTATATGGGCAGGTGTAAAAAAAAAAAATTCAAACCAGTTTGATATTAAGCTAAACACTACACCGGACCAGTATAACAGATTTTTCTAATAGATCTAGTTGCAGTTGACTCAATGAGCGTCCAACTATCACATTTTATTCCGAAACATTGGAGCTGTCTGTCCACACTGAATCCACTAAGGCCCTGATCACACAGAAAGCATTTTGCACATTGCAAAACACGAGGCACCACACTGCCTTTTTTTTAATTTAATGCCACTAGTGGGTCTTTTTATTGTTGCCAGGCAATCACCCCATCACCTCCTTACACTGACCCTCCTATGTAATCAATCTACAGTTTTTTCACCACAGTAATTAGTATCTAGTTTCTAAAATGGTCAGGCAGATGGTACTTGATTTAGCTCTAGTTGAGGGTGAGAGGCTGTCAGCAGATAGTTTGTTGGGCACAGGGAATCAGAGATCTGTATGGGTACATGAAACCCTAAATAAAAGGGTGGGTCATGGGGAGTACCACCAGTTGGTCCAGGAGCTTCACCTCCATGATGGATGTTTCCAGGAATATTTTAGAACCACTTGGGGGCTGTTGTCGGGCCATATAGCTCTGGGTGTCCAGCAACCGCTGTCACCAGTGTCTCCTCCATTATTTACCAATAAATTCTGTGTGATTAGGGTCTAATTGTGCACTTCTGTTACTCCATGTCAACCGACCATGTACCTGTGTCAGCTCTGCGCTCGAGATCAGACTATTTTCTATCTTCTTGCATAAAGGAAGTAGGTTGTTATTAGCAGTGGTTACCAGAATCTTTTAGCTCCCTGATGATCTTTCTTCAGCCCGCTGACACCTTATTTAGGTTTTTGTAGTGAAATAAGGAGGCATCATATCGAATAATTCCTCATTTCAACTTAATGAATCTGCTGTTTCTAATCCATTGCAGAGCTTTCAAAGCAAGCAACAGGAATAAATAAAAACAGGGCATCTGACAAAGGTTCAGCTCAGAATGACAGCCAGTCAGGACACGTCTTTCATCTAATTCAAATGCAAAATGTTGCCATATTGGCACAGTTTGAGTGTTCTTTAGAGACTAACTCTGCCATATCTCATCTCGTCACCTCAAAAAACACATGCACTTACTCGTAAACAAACACAAAGTTCTCCCACCTTTAGTAGAGTTAAATCACCTTCATTATTGCCAGTGCTCTGCAGAAAATTGCACACAGCCTGTCAGGCACAAGCTAGCTCTGTAGCTAGCTTGGTAGCTCTGTTAGTCCATTCATAAAAAAAAACACAATATGTTAATCACATTGTCATATTGCTTATTACTAATGCAGTACAAGCTGGATTGAGTGCTGGGATGCTGTCGGCACAGGTTGCTGATGTAGACTACCTTTTACCTTTTAATTTGCCAAAATGTGTCTCTTAGCCTCAAACAGGGTAAAGCTCATTCACTGGAATGGACCGGCAAAACCAGAAAGTCGGCCCAACTCCAGCAGCAGGGTGGACGTGAATGTATATTACAGCAGTTACCACAAGAAAACAGGTATTGATGTGTCCTGGGGGCTACTGATACCCTGAAAACCATTTGTCTCTTCCTAAACTGTTAAACAAAGAACAAGGAAACGTGACTTTTGCCCTCTGCACCTCAACGATTTATTTCTCTGTAATTCCTTTATAATCATGTCATTTGTCCATCATGTCCTCCTATATGAAGAGACAGTTATCCTGGGTGAGTGATGTGTCAGAGTCATGTGCGCTGCATCTCTTCACCAGAAGTGTGTGTGTGTGTGTGCGTGTGTGTGTGTAAAGAGCAGAGTGGTTGCCGTGGCACCCAAGTGGAAACAAAACAGATGTCAGCTGGTGCAGGCAGTGTGTGTGACAGAGGGGCCTCAGAGATATACGCTGGACGTGCGGCATGATGCTCCTCTGCTGTTCAGTAATATAGGTTAAATAAACTCTCCGGGACAAGAGTTGGCTCGCTGTGACATCGCTCAACTGTTAGAGGAGATATTTCTGGCACCAGAGCTAGAGTTTCAAGGTGGCCTTGTTGATTTTCTTTTACTGGATTTGATTCTATCATCATAAAATAAAGCACTGTGGTACGAGGGAGGGAACGTTCAAGGCCAAATTTAGAAGTGGGTCTACTGAAAAAAAGAGGGAGAGATCATGGGAGAATGTAATTGGGTTTCTAATGTGCTCTCATAGCCCCATTTCTTCCAGATGTTTGAACAGCGAGTTTGGTTTTTCTTGCCACCCGCATCTCATCCCCCTGTCTTTCCACACACCTTACATATTAGCGCACATGCCTGTTATCAGGGAAGGATGCCCATTGTGTGTCCAGATGAGTAATGGTCTGATGGGGAGAGTAGAGATGTGTCACGGTGAAAGAATGCAGACTTCAGACCTCTCCTGTAGGTGGTATTTCTTTCTTCTCCGGATAAGATCCAAACATGGAGAATGTGAATACGGGTCTAAGTGATTCGCAGCAGTGCGAGCCCGCCACACACTATATGTAGGGTTGTAGGATGTACGATGTGGTGGGTTGTTCGAGGTTAATGACACAGTATGTGTTCCCTTTTCTTGCAGCTGAGATATCAACATGGCTTGACCACCCCAGACCTGCAGCAGACACTACCCAACCTGAAGAACTTTCTGGAGCATGGCCTGCTGGTCCGATGGTAAGAACCACATAACCTCAAGTGTTTCTTCAGAGGTCACTGAGGCCAGATGACGTATCTGTATTTACAGTGGATTTGCTTTAATCGAACACATGAATCAGTTACTCTTTGAAATAATTTCTCATAATGATTTTTTTAACTTTTTCTTTTTGTTATGTCATTATTTCATTTATTACAATGTCTAATACCTTCATCAAAAACGAAAGATATTCCTTCTGTGATCTAATTATCCACCACCAGACAATTTCAAATCTAGGTATGCAGCAATTGTAAATTCCTGGGTTGATACCAATCCAGATGTTTGAAATAATAACAATGTTGTTGTTATTTATTTGCCCTTTTGCGCCAGGGAAACAACAAAATCTTCATTTAAAAAAAAAAAAAAAAAAAAAAAAAAGTTTTAAAGTTATTCAGCCCCTCATTGCTGTCTTGAAATTACAAATTTCAATCATACAAATTTATTTAACGCAAAAAGAGCATATATTACAAATTAGCATCACATGTATAAAATTAAGACAGAGATGGAGTCACAAGATGCTGTTTAAAGTTCATTTAAAATTTACATAGATGTTTCCTGAATTACGTGTACAGACAAAAACAATACAACCATGGCTCTATACATTGCAGTATCCTTCAGTGCACACGCTTTGGCACTATACCGTATTGTACTGGCTCGATTATAAAACGATCCATCCTTTGCCAAGATTTAAAGAACTTTCTTATTAGTCCTGTTCGGAATGTTTCCCCAAGATACCGTTAGTCCAAGGAGCAAATAGTCCACATCTTGAAACCTTTTTTCTCGTAAACTGAGACATGGAATACTCCCATTAAAACTCAACATACACATTTATCTACCTTACCTATCAGTCACATCCTCACACACTGTACTGTCAGGTTCTTGGAAGCAGTCAGGATGATTTTCTCTGGCTGTCATCATCAGTCTGCATGACATTCAGTGTCAGCTGTAACTCTTGGTAGCTTGACAGATGATTCTGAATCACAAGTGTGTTTCTGCAGTGAAGGTGTTGGGAGACGCATCCAACTCCATTCTATTTTACACAAGCCATTGAAAACTCCTCCATCTTACACTGTGAATAACAAACTAAACAGACTTGAAGAACCTCACTAGTCCAGCAGCATTAGGGCTACAACAACCCATAATGCAACACTCTATGGAGGAGCCAGTGTTACATTAAAGGTCCAGCGTGAAGGATTTTTCCATTTGTGTATAATCATCTGAAACTAAGAATCTTTGTGTTTTTGTTACCTCTAGCCCCGTTTCCACCAAACACTTTCGGTATGGTACCTTTGGAACCAAAAGTAACCCTTATGACATGGTATCTAGAACCTAGCGGGCAAAAATGGAGACGTACCGAACGGTTCTATTGGTACCATCCACAACTTTTCACAGTGGAAACGCAAAAAAAAAAAAAGCGCTCCACACTGAACTGTACCATATTGCACTGCTCGGTGGAAACAGGCTTCAGAATGAGCCATTTATATCTACACACAGTGTCTTCCACAGAGTCCACCATGATGTTCTGCAGTAGCCCAAAACATACAAACCCTGGCCATTCATGTTTTCATAGTTTTGCGTCGGCCACCATAGTTCTCCTACATGCTTGTTACACACCAGAAGTTATCAAAGTTTTGATATTATCTACGATTAATGGTAAATCATTTGTACATTCAGTATATTGAAAAAAAAAAGTGAATAGTAATGGTCTCTGACAGGTTCCTTGAGGTATCCCACAACCAGTAGATTCATTCATTTGCTCTATGTTACTCTACAGGAATTTATTATGTATTGACACCAGGCATTGCAATCTCTTCAAGAGTGTTGTCATACATGTCTAGCAGAAGTTTCAAAGAAAATATTCTTGTTTTAACAACAGAATTTAGGTGTAACACAGCAAAGTATCGTCTGAAATCATATGGATGTATTAGGTAAGAGTTAAAAATACAATTTACAGTACCCCATCTTTGTAATGATATACCATGTCATCAGTACCTCCACAAAAAAAGAGCAGTATTTGATGAGATTTGCAGCAGCCACTTTGTCCCTGGGAAGTGGAATGCCTAGATATCTGCCTCTCTCCTTCTACAGGCTCATGGCCTGTGAGTAACCCTTCACTAAAACCTGAGAGTTGGTCTGCGTCAGACTTCAGCTCCACTGCCCTATAAAAGAGAAAGCTGGCTTTGATCTCCACTCCTCTCCCAGGGTCAGCAAAGGGGAAAATGTGTATTACACACATTAATTGAATAATCTTTTGTTTTGAAAGGAAAGACGCCATGAAAAGCCCGAGCCTCAAATCAGCCCTCCACCGCCCCCCCTCCTTAATGGGAAGTGGAAGGGCCCAAAGATAGATGAGATGAAAGCATGGGGCCGTTAACCCTGAAGCTATGTGTGTGTGCATGTGTGTACACATGCATGAAAGTTTTTAAAGAAGTGGGGGTGGAAGTGTAACAGTCCTACAGTGGCATGCCACAGCCACACTCCATGTACGACAACGAGACCACAGGGACAGGAACAAAAGCCGCCCTGTACTGACTCAGAAGTCATCAGCTGAGAGTCAAGAAACTGCCTTTCTCATCAGCTCGGGTAGCTCTGAGCTCCAAAAACATACATTCAGATCAGTCATTCGCACTGTCATATGCTACAGAGCTCTGCTACTCCGCCTATAGATTTAACAACGCTTTAAGGGAAAATTCAATATTTACTGAATTTACTGAATTAATTTTCTTGCCGAAAGTTAGATTAGAAGTTTGATAAAGTTCTTATTTCTATATTGTAAATATGAAGCAGCCAGCAGCCGATTAGCTTATCTCAGCAGAAAGCCTGGAACCAGGGGAAACAGTTTGCCTGGCCCTGTCCAGAGGCAAAATCCACACACCAGCATCTCTAAAGCTCACAAACCACATGTCGCTTTTACACTTTGGTTCTGCATATTAAACACAATACATAACATGTTAATTAGTGAGCTTTAGCTTTCAACCCTTTTGTGCATACATTCCTGCAGTCAGTATGCCAATGGCACGCTCCCTCCAACATCTGTGGTGTTGTGTTGCGTGATAAAATTGCACATTTTAGAGTGGCCTTTTATTGTGACCAGTAAAGAGCACACCTGTGTAGTAATGACGGTGTTTAATCGGCATATTGATATGCCACATCTGTCAGGTGGATGGATTATCTTGGAGAACATGAGCTCACTAAGACTTAAACAGATTCACACAAAAATTTGAGAGAAATAAGTCTTGCGTGTCTTAGATGTTAAGAGTACTGGAGTAAAACAAAAGTGTTTTTGTTCAGTGTACATATATATGTTTGCTGCTCTCTCATCATAAAACCATGCACCATGCATACTTCACTTCAGTCTAACTTAAAGCGTCCAGCGAGGATTAGGAGGTGACTGTTTCACAATGCCTGTAATAAAAAGGATATGCATTGATTTCTCTTCACACATTGTCCATATCAGTTCCAGTATTCCTTTCCTCCCTTGTTTGAAAAAACCTACATTCAGATACAATTTCCAGTGCTGGAACCCAGCTCATGAAATATGGATGTATAAAAAAGCTGCATGGCAGCTGCAGATAATTATCTTATAGACTGTGAGAGAGAGACTAATCTGCTTCCTCTATCCTTCCTTGCCACCTCTTTTCTTCCTTCCACGCATCCAAACAAGGATGATGTGATGAAGGATATGACCAAGGGCACCGTTTCCAGAACACATTTGGAAATGGTTCCTCCCTCCATATAGAACTAATTCAGCATGCATCCAGTCTGCAGGGAGAGCCCTCCCCAAAGCGCCAAGACCCACACCATGAGAGCATAGCATGTTCATCTTAAACATTTTATACAGAGCGGATGGAAAAAGATGGAGGGAGCTGAGTGCATGCAAGAATAAAAAAGGGTGCAATATGTCATTTTTGAACAGTGGGCTATATGATGCTCGTCTGGTGAGCTGCTGATCATATCTCTATACATTTCCAAACAGTGCTGTCTCAGAAACACATCATAACATGTCATAATATATACAGGCCGGCTCTGGTGAAAAATGGGCAGTATAGGTTTTTTTAAACCTTGCTGAAGGATAAGAAACAGTGGAAAAATGGTGAATCTATTACCCAGAGGCAGACAGAGACAGTACCAGAAACCAATTCTTTGTAAACTATACAGTCTGTTGAGATCAAAGCAAACGCATTCAACATGCTGCCATTTGCCGCTCCACATCCGCTGAGGGCCTGGCAGAGGTTCACAGGGCCCTAATCCCGCTGTGGTGCCTGAAAGCACTGCTACGCACACAGAGGGGGGCAAGGTGTGGCAGAGCTCCTGGCCAGGCAGATGCAACACTGCAGCTGGAGCAAGTGAACCTCCCCAAAGACCCCATAGTGAGTGAAAAGTTAGCAAAACCACAGTAGTCCCCTTGTGTTACAAGATGTACACAAAGGGAGGCGATATTTAGACAGCTGCAGTCTCGTCAATGAAAGATAAAAGAATGTAATCTAAAATTTATATACCTAAAATAACATTTGTATGGTACATTAAGCCTGACAGATGCCCTATGGATTTACTGCATTTATAATAACGAATCATTCTGGAAGGATAAATCAAGGATATTTTCTTTTTCCCTGTACATGTGATATTCTGTAAAGGTACATTGGTTCTCCAAGCACCACTTCCTCCTTACCCGTTGGGAATAATAATGCCATTTCCATTCCATTTTTCTCCGTCTTCAAGCCATTTTTCTAACCAGCCACATGTTATAAGTTTCATTTTTTAAAGGAAGTTACTACAATGTGATAGCTTTCTATTTTGTGAAATTCAGCTTTTAAATCCTCTAAAAATTGAACAAACAAGTCACCGATGTTATGAGAACTTACACTGGAGATGTACAGCACATTTTTACCTCCCGTAAGAACTGTGTAGAATACTGCTACTCCCTGGCTTTTCAACAAGATAATCTTCACTCAATAGATAGTGTGGCTTAAAGTAAAGACTGGAGGCAGGACAGGAAGTCACTGTGCACGAAAAATGCAAGTTGTTGTTTTAAAACTTTAGATTTTGTACATTAAACTAACAAAATGTGATCAATGAACTTTAGAGGTGCTGGCAGGGACATTTTGCTACCTTTGGACAGAGCTTGGCTAACTGTTTCCCTTTGTTTGCAGTCTTAATGCTAGGCTAAGATAACTGTCCAAGCATTTTGCTTCATATTTAGTGTACACACATTGAGTGCACATTAATAAACATCTAACTAGGGCTGCCCTTGACTAAGAATTTTCCTAGTCTTCCAATAGTCGTCATTTCGGGCCATTAGTCAACTAATCGCCTGCATATTTACAATACCGATTTAATCATTAAATATAAATTTTGGGCGGGGCAGCACAATGGTTTGAGTTGAAGGTGTGAGAAAGAATAGTATCAGTAACATTGTTAACACTGTGCTACATTACAGAGAAATACAAAACCGTACTAATGAACCTTCATTAATATAGGCCTATATTTTATCTACAAGTGCACGTCACACACTGAGCGAGCCGCCTGTTAATGACGCTGTGGGCTAATGGGCATGTAGCTACTTCCATGTTTCAGATGATACGTCATGTTTGTAGTCGACCAATGAAGATGAGTTTACATATCACCTTGGGTTCGTCCTTCACCTTCTCAAAATGATCCCACACTTTGGATTTCCTGCCCGACATGTTATTAACTAGCCTGTGGAATAACTGCAGGTGCCAGCTCTGGAAATTAACGTGACTCCTGTCTGACTGCTGAGCGTGGCCACTTCCTGTGTCTGTCCTTTCAAATTAAATTCCCACATGGTCCAGTCATATAGGTTTTGATTTATTTTGACAAGGCGCAGCTCTTAATAGAGTTTCATCTTTTGTTTTGTTTTTTCTTTTTCTGTGACTAAGCGACCAATGAAATCTTGCCGACTAATGACCTTTCTGGTCGACTAACGTTTAGTCAGCTATTAGGGGGCAGACCTACATCCAACTGAAAGTCTCTGTCTGTCTGTCTGTCCTTCGATTTTCTCGACAGCCGTTCATCTGATCGACTTCAAACTTGGCAGGTGTGATGCTGAGTATCCAAGGAAGTGCAGTGTCGAGTGCGAGCCTGAGCTCTTGAGATCTGTGGGACATATTTATCAGTAGTGCATTATATAACCCACATTGTGTACTGAGAGTGGACCCCTATTAGCTGTTACACTACCAAATGGCATGCTGGGTACAGCTTGCTCTCTGTAGCTCGCCACAATACATTCAGGAACAGATGAAGAAAGACAGACCAGAGGTGTTACGTCTCAGCAAACTCATGCATCAGCTATCTACCTTTTGTAATGAACGCTTCTGTTCCTGGATATTGCCTGGTCCCAAATAGCTAGCTGTCAGCAAATGATGCATATACTCTCAAGGAAGCGCAGTGTCAAGTGTGAAGCTGTTTGGATGAGTGGTTCTCGAGAAAGCTGCAAGCAGCAGTACCACAGGCCAAGCAGTCACGTTTGGATCTGAAACTGCACTAGTTGCTGTAAAAGCGCCAAAGTTGGCCAAAAGGCTACCTTCTATCTGTAGTTCCTGGACAGATGTTACAAAATCATCCTGAGTAAGGATAAAAGATTACAATGTTAAATCACATTTTTGTCATTTACCAAACATTTGCATTTACTTTTCATATCGGTGTTGTGTTTTTTGTTGTAACAAAATGTGTAATGCACCATAGACCTGTATACGGTGTTTATATTGTCAGCTTGTTGATCGTGTTGCACATGCTGTGCTGTGGTGATTCACTGTCTTCAAAGGCCAGACAGTCACATAAGTCCTGCCCTGTCAAAGCAAAAAGAAAACTTAGCTTCCATTATAGCGCATATCAAATTCTTCATAATGTTTGCTCTTTTAGTTTCACAGGGATTTCCCTAAACCACATCAAACGGCCAAATCTTATCTGCTGTTGTTGGTTTTGGCCCAAAACCGTGTCTCCTTAGCAGGATTTGGATATGAACACGGGCATGTTGTGAAGCCTGTCGGGGGGATTGGACAGTGGAAAGGTCTGGCTTACTGAATTCCTGAGTCCGCCTGAAATATGCCAGGTTTGACATCAGCAGTGGAAAGGAAGAGAGCATGCGAAAAGGAGTTACGGCTATTTCTGGCTTGGCATGTCAAGTTTTCTGCTTGATGATTTAGACAGAGGCCTCTTTGCCGCATTTACAGTGTGCAGTGAAGTTGTTGTCAGGGTGATGCAGCAGATTGGAGACCAATGACTTACTGTAGGTGGTAGCTACCAGTGGAGGGCATCTGTTACTTAAAAGCTGTGTATCATGCATTAGGGATGAGTAACAGGCCTTTTTCTCATCAGTGTGGTGTATCGAGCTGCTGTCATGAATTCACTTTGCTTGTCATGAAGACCTAATACGAAGTCCAAGCTGTACAGAAACTTTTTTGTAGAGTCCCATCCTTATCCCATCCTCACTTATAGTGTATATAAGGGGGTAATTTCCTCAAATGGACAGAATAGGTTATTTTAACCTTCTTCATTATTATTGTTATTGATACCATTATTGTAATTGGGGTAGAAAGCAGCATTTCCCAATGCTATAGCCATTGCAGCAGAAAGTTTAAAACATTAAAGTAAACATACTTATGAGATGAGGAATGCTGAAGACGTGCCCAATTACATCATTACATGCACAATAACAACTTCTAGTGGGCCGTAGCAGTTAACCCAACGCACATCAATTAATGTATGTGTCATGACTCAGGGATGCCTGGCAGCATGTCAGGAGCGAATACTAGAACTTTGTTTTTCTCAAAGTTAAGAGTCTACAGCCACACATGCAGCACTGTGAGGTATGGTGTGTTGAGCTTAATGCTAATGTTAGCATGCTTAAATGCTCATGATGGAATTGTGCAGGGATGACATTTATTGTAGGCCAGTCTGGAGATCCCTGGTTCCCTTGGCAAAAAAAAAGCTAATATATAATGTATTTTTCTATTGGATTTTGGATTATTGCAGAAAATAAGCTCTGTGCCAAACAAAAGTTTGTGATACTTACATGTTTTGTTCAGCAAGATAATCTCACCAATTAACACTACTTGTGATTTTTTACGCAGAAATGCAATCCGCAGAAGCAAGAAGCTAACGTTAGGCTGTTATTAAACTGCACAAGGGTTTCATGACTTCAAAGTCGCCACCACAGCAAGGCTGTAAATCCGTGTTAGGTGTGATGATGTTCTGTAGTCTCATTTAGCCGCTCGTTAGCAACCACCTTTTTTTTTAAATACATGAAAAAGTTTCAGATTTCTCGAGTGGGGTATTTACTGACGAATTTTATGTTGTAGAACAAAATGTTAAATTATCTTAAGCTTGTGTGAACTGCAGACCGCATTTCTGAAGTCTAACCAAAAACCTGTTGACTTCAAAACAAGAGAACCAGAAGTGCAAAAATGCTAATGAATCTCTAGGATTAGGAGTCACTGTTACACTACTCTATAACAATGCTAATATGCTTAGCAGGTATAATGTTTACCACGTTCAGTCTTAGTTTAGCGCGTTAGTATGTACAGCTGAGGTTGATGGGAATATCACTAGTTTTTATTGAGTAATAATATTTACTCATGATGACACAAGATGAAAAGTAAAGCATCACCAAAGTCATCAACAATTTATCCTGAGGAGGACATGAATGTTAATATGTCACCTAAAGTTGCACAGGTAAACATCATGGTCTTCATCATCAAGTCTTTAGGATTCATCCTCTTGAAACCATGAACATCTGTACCAAATATTTTGCCAATCCATCTCATAGATGTTGACGTTTGACTGAATAAGTGAAAACTTTGATCTGCTGGTGGCACTCGAGGAAAAGTAAGAGGATCACCAAAGTCTGTAGGATTCATCTTGAGGGGGACATGAATGTCACGTTAACCTCATGGTGGCACTCCAGGAGAAGTCAGGGGATCACCACAGTCTTTAGGATTCATCCTCTTGGAACCATGAACATCTGTACCAAATATTTTGCCAATCCATCCAGTAGATGTCATAATTTAACTGAAAAAGTGAACACTTTGATCTGCTGGTGGCACTCAAGGGAAAGTCAGGGGATCACCAAAGTATTTAGGGTTCAGGATTCATCCTGTGGGGACTACAAATATGTGTGCCAAATCCACTGGTAATCAAATGAACAGTTGTTGAGATATTTCAGTCTGGATGACAGTGCTGAACCGACCAACAGGCAGACATCAACATCCCTAAAATTTCATCCCACCTCTTTTCAAAAAGCAGTCTAAGGACCACTTGTAAGAATGATTCATGCAAGGAGAAGGAAATTTCAGAATGGGAACACAGTAAATGTTTATTAAGAATATGAAAAATCTCACGCAGTGCACCAAGAATGTCAACAAGAGACAGTTAGCTCATGCAGTGTGCAAGAATTTGGCCCGTGTGAGCTCCAGGTTTTCCAAACAACTTTAGGAAGTGTGTTTCAGCAGTTCTGTGTTCCCAGCAACCTCAACCAGCACACATGCTCACAGTGGCCATACATGTGTAGCCTAATTGCCCACATTAAAAAACATGTCATCGATAGAACGGTTAAAATGTTGCGTGAAAAAAATGTTATGACTACCCAGAGGTTTGCTTGGCTGAAGCACTCACTGACACACCCAACCTCCTCTGTTACTCACACACTGCTGCACAATTTGACACAAATAATAGGACAAATGTAGGCCAAACATGAAAAAAAAAACAAAAAACTGAGTGGAACAAAATAACACAGTCCAAATAGAGAATTCCTCATTATACAAAAGACTTGGTGTGATGACCATGTGATTTTATGCCAGTGTCAATAATGCATTTGCTTATGGTGTAGATGGCCAGCTAATATCAGACCAAATGGATTATATTAAAGAGCCAGCTGGAAGGGGGAATGGAAGAAAATGGCTGATAATAATTTAAATCAAAGCCATCTAATCAGCCGTTGCCGTAAGGACATCAGTAGGTTAAGCTAAGAAACGTAGCAGTCATTTATTAGCTTCTTATAAATGATGCATGGAAACTTCAAGTTTTCACTCAGTACAAGTTATCTCCGGTTTCCAAACCTGTATTGTGTTTCAAAGAGCCTGAATCACATTTTCCACTTACTTAAATGATAATTGACTTCTCATGACATCTGTCTTTCTTTCTTTCCACCGAATCAGGTTTTGAATTTTTGGACTCTCTTCCAAGGAGCCCATGATGGTTTCATTTGGAAAGTCACAGATACGTGTTTGAGATGGCAAATCATTCATTCATTCATTTTCGTTTGTCTCCCCTAGAAAATTAGGTGTTAAAGAGCACATTTTTTCCATTTTACCCCAAAATACGTTGCTGCAATGAACCATGTGCTCGTTAGGGGGGCAAGCTAAAGCCAGTCGTATTAAATGATGTGTTTTGATGGACGTGCGCTGCCAAGTAAAGCAAAGTCCATCTCCTGTTCTGCCCGCTTAATAAGAACACCCTCACAGGATCAGGTCATTACACCATGCCTTTATTTTTATAACCCTGACCTTAGTTGACCATCCAACATTTACATCTGTATGCCCCCAATTAGCTTGAACGTTATCCATCCGGTATTTACAGGTTGTTACCATAAGCGGTTACATACTGTACCTTCAGACCATGGATGGTTCTCATTTACTGTATCACGGGCGCTTTGAAGTTTGACAAGTTTCTCTTAAAACTAGACAGGCTTCTCCTCTCTCTTCAGCAGAGTGTCCTGCCTATGAACCCTGTCAGGACCACCTCGGCAGGGTGCTGGCATGGGTCAGGGTCAGGCCCCGTTTTTTTACAAGCTGTCATGCGTTTGTGGTGGAGCCGTCCATCAGACAGCGAGCTAGTACACAATAAATGCATACGTCAAGCGCCACTGTTGCAGTGAAGACTTCCTTGATAAGTGTAAAGTGACAGGAGAAAATTTACAAGGACATCTATTATGACTGCAACTGAAAAAGCAGAGATTTGTCCTCGACTCTTTAACCAACACATGTGAATCTCTAGAGAGTAGAGGGAGGCCCCGCTTCACCTTTGACCCCAGCATTACAGTGCGTCAGCTCCTGACATAGCAGAATGGTCACGTTAAGCAGAGCGCTAAGTAGTCCAGTGATTTTGGCCCTGGCTTTTGGAAGAGGCGACAAGGCCTCCATTTAAGTAAATTTATGGCTTCAGTACTGGAGTTGGGCGAGATGGCCCCAGATCCCGAGTCTGTTATCTGTTATGGAGGAAAATGTCTGACATACTTGGGTGGACGCCCGCTGCGCATTTCCAGTCAGCAGAATGTGAGTGTAGTCTCACAGGATGCACAAATGTTTTCTGAATGTTGTAAGGTGGAGTGATTTACAAACCCTACAGCTGTCTGTATCCTGGACCAGGGGAAAGGAGTTAGGTGGATGGGTGCTAATGAGATCAGTGGAGACCTAGGTCCAGTTTGAGCCTGGATGTCCCATTTGGCCACTCGTGGTGCGTTCCATTTGCACTCAGAAATTCCAAGTTCCAAGTAGGTAATTTCAACTGGAATGCCCGCTGAAGTCGAATTTCAGACTCAGAAAGTGGGAGCAACCTCACCAACGCCAACCTAAAAATCTAAAATGGCTGCTCCTTGCATCAACAGTTGCTAAAGCTGTATTAATATACTGATTATTAGCACTTCTGTTTTATTTGTGTCTCATTGAGACAGTTGTGCACACAGTACTGTCCAGCTTCTATCTGTGGACGTGTTGCCACAGTGTTTGTATGTGCAAAGTCAACTGTTATTGCCAACAATGGCTTCTTGTTCGTTGCATTTCATTTCTGGTTTACCAACTTGTGGTGCTTGAATGCAGTAAACCTGGGTGTGATGTCATTCTCAGGTCTGACCTCCAACTTTGGAGGTAAATGGAATGCAGAAACAGGATTGTCATGCTCTGATGCTGGCTGTATGTGGCTGTAGTTGCTTACTGTAAGAACATGAACGCGGTTTAATGACGACCTTACACCAAACGACTTTCAAGCAATTTCACTGTTGCAGAAAAGTTTCCACTGTCGGATTAAAATTATGGGAGTTTTACCTGAGTTGGTGCGCCCTCCCGTGATCTCAATCATGTAAGGTGGTCATAAAATTCAGTCTGAGCTGCCTTAAGTTGGTCTTTTTATCATCTCGACGTTCTGATAAAACCTGTGTTTGTGTTTAATATCATAAGTTTTTAGTCTTGGCTCATACAAATACTGAAGTTTAATGACACGAACATTGTCAACATCCAATAGCTGCGCTCTCTACAGCACCAAACAAAACCTAGCAAACCGAACTGGGTAGACAGTAAACTGGAGGGAACTCCGAGGAGACACAAGAGCTTGAACAAGTCTTGGTTCTCTTGGACTGTGGCAAAGGAGAAGAAACTGTTTGAGTCATGGACTGAACAAGAGTCTGTGTGTTTGATTTGACGTGCATCTGATCCACCGACCAGCACTTTTTGTAGTGAAAAATTGTTTTTGAAACCGTTCACCTCATCTTCACAGTCTCCTCCCACTAGCAAGTTGTGGCGACAGAATCCAAAATGTAGAGTTTGTACGCACATACAGTTTATCTTTATGGATTATATAGATAGGGAAATAATCTTGTAAATAATAGTCTTTTCAATGTCTTCCATTGTATGGTAGGCATACTGTAAGTCTAATATTGAATTTCATACTGTGCATAGGAGTAGTTAAATTGCCATGGCTTTTTTTTTTTTTTGTCCTTATTTATACTCTCTCTCTCTTTGGTCCTCACAGTGACAGACACCATGTCTCCAGCTCCATCCCAGTGCCGACCAAGTCTCAGCTCGGTGTGTCTGCTGCCTCAGAGATAGGCTACCCCTGCCACACCAGCTCCCCAGACCGAGGCCTGAGAAAAAGGGCGAGCTCAGAGGCTGATAAGTACAAGCCAACTCCTCCACCCAGCTACAACACAGCCATGGGTGAAGAGCAGCCCCCGGTCGGCCTGGCACCACCCTCCCCTTCACCCAAGCACCTTTCCTCCTCCCTTGATGCCGGCATGGCCTCACTTAACCTGGCCAAGATGACCAACGAGGAGGGAGAGCAGAAGGAAGAGAAGGAGGAGGGTGGGAAGACGGCAGTGGAGGTGGAGGTGGAGGTGGAGAGACGCAGAAGCACTGACAGAGAGGTTGAAGTAGAAAAGGAAGAAGACACTGAGGAGCAGCCGCCCAGTACCACCGTTGCACCCAACTCTTCTACAGTGCAGGACACTGGTGAGGAAACGGTGCCAGCTAGCCAGCACACAGGTGCCATGAACGGCTCTTTGGTACCAGGACAGGCGCCTGTAAACCTGGCCCCAGAGCTGCGCTGCTCTGTGGAGCAAGCTGAGGAGATCATGGGCACAGAGGCCACCGGTTTAGGCCTGGGGTTGGGGATAGGGCTGGGGATAGCAGATGAGGCCCGGATGGAGGACTATCGCTGTATCCCTGTGGACCACGCAGTGGCTGTGGAGTGTGATGAACAGGTGCTGGGAGAGCTGGACGTTGCCGGCTTTGAAGAGTTCTCCAGGCGCATCTATGCACTAAATGAGAACATGTCCAGCTTCCGCAGACCGCGCAAGAACTCTGATAAGTGAGGCAGAGGACCTAAGGAGAGAGGGAGGCATGAAAAAACTTGCACAGGGGGGTTGGACGAATACAAGGCAGGGACATGAGGACAAGGGTGGGGTCCCCACTCCCTTATCGCAGCATCAAAGATCATAGGAGCTATTCTGGAATAACGACCAATTTGCACTTATTGTAAACATTTCCGTAGTAATATTTTAAATGAAATACAGTTAGACGTGCAAGTATTGGGACAGCTTTATTTTTATTTTTGATGCCAGCAGTAATATATTTTTTAACAATGGATAATTAATCGTTACATTCATTCATATTCAGACTTAATCAACAAAATAATTTGGCCTCAGCGTTAACGATCAACCTCATGAATTAGCATCAGTTAATGTAATCTGTTGTTCCATAACAGGGACCATTCATTTAAAATGACAAACACTGTGTATCACTTTGTTTTCAAACCCTTTCTGCGTGGCAGCCCCTAACTTTTTGTACAAAACATCATCGTCTCTAAAGCAGGGATGGGCATGAGTGCTTGAGTACTTGATTTGGACATCAGTATTGCATGCATACAGAGTAATCTCTGCCCAGTCTCTTTTTACTGTTTAAATTGGATTAAACCTTAATTCATTGTGTGCAGTGCATTGCTTCGCTCTCACTCTCTCTGTTCCTTCTTACACTACTGCTGCAGGAGTGTGAGCTCCCACCAGGAAACAGTAGGTGAGAGTGCACCCGTGCGTACATACACAGTGACTGGGCTAACTATTAGCATCACACGTTTAATGTTACCAATTGGTTATTAACACGTTTATTGACAGACTCGAGCAGTGTCTGTGTTGGTGTGAGTTTGTATGGACCATTAAACAGCTCAGTTTCAAATTTTAAGAGCTGCTGTTGTGTTAGCTTGTGCTAACTGGGCTGATGGTCTTTTAGTGCTGCGTCTAACCTGTGTAACGTCTGAAACAGGAACTAATTTTTCTTACGTTAACTTTGAATTTATAATTTATGATTTACCGGGCTGCCATGGTCATGAAATTCCTGGAAAAAGTATAAAATTAAACTGTTTCCCTGCCTGAAAATAGTTAGGAATTAACAGGTTGTTTTGGAGAAGTTTTGGAAACACATCATTTAGGCCGTGCTTGAAAATATGTTCGTAAAAATTCCATAACTTGTCGAACATTGCACGAAATATGTTCGTCGTATTACTTATTGAAAATCTAGAGCTGCGCTGAGTTACCGTTGAAACATCACTAATATCACATAATACACAAAGAACACACCGGCATCACGACATTGCTAACGTTGCACCTGCTTTTTGAGTAGAGAATGGCAGTGTCACATATGTAGAGCAACAGGAAAATGCACAAAATGTTGTGCAGCAGGTTAACCAAGATAGGTGAAAATTCACCGTCAGTGTGGTAAACTACTGAATAATGTGGTGACAGTTACTATTGATGAACAGCTAACGTTAGCTTGAGTGCGTGTCTGCTGCAGTATCGTTACAGATATACAGTATAGCAGCATGACTGTAATCTCCAACTGAATTTCAGGCCATGCCACATTGCAGTCATACTACAACATCTACTACGACATTTTGCAAGCACCCATATGTGCCTCTGTGGTCTTTTGGCATATGCAGCTAGTTGGTGGTGGGAATGTCTTAGCAAGTTACGTTAGCAAGTGCTCGCAGTTTGCTAATCCACAAATGCCTGGAAAGTGTGTGTTCATGTATGGCTGTATGGCTTTATCGGCCCAAACATTTTAAACAGCTTAAAGTCATGGCAGTGGGGTAAAATATTCTTGAAAAGTTTGGCAGATGTTTTAAATTTCAAAAAATAAAAATGTGTTGGAACCTTGTTTTTAAGAGGCTAATTTAAATCTGGTTATCCAAACGATTCCATTGTTGACGTATTTACATTCCTGTTCTTACGTAAGATTTTTTTTTTTCCAAAGTAACGTTACTCCATAATAATTTAATGTAAAAGTACTTGACTATGGATCTTACTTAAAATGCCCATCCCTACTCCAAACTGCATTGAAGATCCACACCCAGAGTGCAGCTTCAGCGCATCAGTGTATGAAGATGTTTCAATGCAGCAGCTCCAAATTCTGTTCCTCATCATTGTACCTCAAGTTAGATCTTGCTCATTCACGTATTTTTTTTAGACATTAAATGACAGACGCGCAAACTGATGATGGTTGCACCTCGAGGTTTCATCAAAGTGAATCATCCTCTATCACTCAGCCCGCTGTCCCAGTACTTACAACTCTGACTGTACAAGCAAATGTTTAGACGCTTCCCGAGCCTTCATTCAGGGTGCATGCTGGTGGGTGTGTGTGTGCGGGAGGGAGGACGTGATGTGTGTGTGTGTGTGTCGGGGCTTCACATTAGCATGCAACCGCAGTCACAGTTAGGTTTGAAGTAATCCCACCAATGACCTTTGAACACGGCAGGATTTTGCCACCACAAAGTGAGGTGGGAGCTGGAACCAGTAGCCCAATCGGAGACTCCCTAACTGTGTGACGCACGGCACCCCCCCCACCACGACAGCTCGACCCACATAGAGTCGAGTTTCTCCTTCAGGTCTTTAGATGAGGATCAGGTGGCAGGTGGGAGCTTACAGCACATGGCAGGGATACGGTGCAATTGTTTTTCTGTCCATCTCCATGTCCTCTATTTTTCTCTTTTATTTTTCAGTTTTAATGTACCCCATCGATATTAACATCATTGTTAATGTTACGTCTCCTGATTCTCATATTCAGTAGACCAAAAATTAAATTCTGTGTCCGTGTTCTGTTGGAATGTCTCACTCAGGCTCTACTGTATGTGTTAATAGTAATCCCATCGTCTGTGATTTTTGTCTCCATGTTCTGAATGCTTTCTTGCACTGGTATTCAATTATTGCGTTATTTATGTCTCTCAACAATTGTGTGTGCTTTGTTTCAAAGGAAATTTATGTTCCCCAGTCACATGGGATGTCGCTCATTAATATTGTCAAATATTAGACTGATATAACCAGTGTCTGGGTCCTGACGTGGACAGCTGCTTCGCATCGCCCGCCATGACAAAGATGGACTCTCCACCGGCAGCCCACTTTGTGTATCAGATCCAGTACTGTGGTTGCTGACTGTTGAGAAGTATTGTATTTAAAGCTAAAAGATGAACCATGTATGATCATTTCCATAAAATGCTATACAGTTCAGTAAGTGACCATGTACAGATACTTTTGTATGGAGGGTTTTTTTTTTGTTATTAAAGACTTGCAGTCCAATGGCATGGATGTACGTAGCCCCCTTTAAGAGTGCTCTGCCTACATTTGTATTGGTGTGCTCAACTTTGACTGTGAGGTGGTTACAGTAGTGAAATTACAAAGTATGAAACACAGAGGATATGATGGTTTCAAAATGATTTAAAATTCTCCTGGAAACAGCTCATTACAGATTTATTAGAGAACATCATGAGAACACAAAGGAAGACGACTTGAAGAGAACAAGGATATTTTAAATATTTTCCATTGTTTTTTTTGTCAAATCGTTTTGCTTCTCTTTGCTCTGTGAGGAACCTGATGACCATTTAGACCAACGTCAACAGCAGGCATTACCACACAGGTTACCCAACACAAGTCATGAACTAGATGAGATAAAAGTAATCGAATGCCAGCTGTGCACACACACACAGGTGTGCAAGTTATTTTGATCACATCTCTCCTCAGGTTTACAATGGGTAAAGGCATGTTTGAGAGCTACTTGCTCCATGGTGGGGCTGCTATGTAGATTCACATGGCTGTTTCTCAGTTAATCAATTATTCATTTTGTTCATGGAATTGTAGAAAAAAGTCATACAATGTCCATCAAAATGTCCTACGTCCACAAAGATGTCATCAAATGTCTCATTTTCTCTGATTAACTCTCCAAAGTCCAAATGTGCCCAGTTCATTATCAAGTAAGTAGAAAATCAAGTAATTTTAATTTCCAGTCAGTCAACTTCAATTTCTCAGCTATTCTGTTTTAGCTTTACTCCATGTACTAATAAAACAAAGGACCTTTTTCATGTCAGTTGACTGGTCATAGCAGGAAAAGCAGAGGTTGAACTAATAACGATAATGATTGCTCTGATCTATGTAGGTGTTGACGATACAGGGGACCTGGACCCGGCACACCTGAACAGAAAGCAGCCATTACAAATGTTTGAATGTCCAGGTGCATCCTCATTCGAACTGCACGAAACACATTAATCCAGCAGGTATGGATGTTAAAGGGACAGTTCACCCCAAAATCAAAAATATATATTTTTCCTCTTACCTGTAGAGCTGTTTTGTAATCTAGATTGCAAATTGTTGGAGATATCAGCCGTAGAGATGTCTGCCTTCTGCTTGTGGTGCTCAAATCACAAGAGAAAATAAATTTAAAGAACTCAGCAGCAATGTCTCTTTCTGTAAATCATGACCCGGTTACTCAAGATAATCCGCAGACTGTTGTGAGCAGTTTCATGTAGGGACTATTTTCTTCTACCAGACTACACCAGCTAAACTTATCACTGTGCAGAAGGAAGCGTATCGTAATAAGCGTAGATGCACGCTTCCTTCTGCAAGGTGATACGATTGGTGGATGTAGTTCGATAGAAAGAATATTATTCCTACATGAAACTGCTCACAACAAGGTGTGTGGATTATCTTGAGTAACATGATTTCTGGAAAGAGACATTGCTGTTGAGTTTTTAAAATGTATGTTATGGCGCTTAAAGCACCATAAAGCAAGTGGTTTATTTCAGGTTCATAACATCACATTATTTTTGCTTTGAACTACCACCAGAGCTGCTTCAGTCGACTGGCCAGAACAAGTTAAAGCTCTTTCCCTTCGCCCGCACCACAGACCTTCCATATATGTACACATGTGGTTGTACATGTGACTAAGCCGACGGTGCCTTCAGCACTTGAAGTAAGCCCTTTTCTAATGGAATAAGCTCTTCTGCATTCCTTTACCTCATTATGCACTTGTCTGAGTAATATCCAACCTTTCTGGTGGTATTACCGTGTCACTGTGTTGTCAGGGCTCCAGGTAATGTATCAATTTGTTCACATTAAGCACCGGAAAACAGTAACTCATGGCATTTGAGGTATACAGTGTGCTTCACATCGCCCCTTGGTTGTTCCAGGCAGATTATGGTTGGCTGCTGTCAATATATTTGAGCCCCATTTCTCATGGTAATAAAGCTTTAAGAATCAACTGTTGGACTTTTCATAGTTGTTCCCGTTAGGAATGCCAGTAATGCAGATGATTGCTGAATCTGTCCTTTCTGTTTCCAGGTCCATATAAAGCAGTTTCCTGCTCCTATAAGCTCCTTGTGTCACTCTGCAGACTGTCTCCGCTCACTGTTAAGCCCCTACAGGTGTCTGAAGGCCTCAACGCTCGGCCTTCTGGGAATCACATTTCATCCTGCCAGAGACGGGACATTTGTGCCATCATGGAAGGCAGACCTGCTCCCAGCGTAGCATGTGAGTGAGTGCGCCTCTGTGCCTCTGCACAGGTGCACGGCTCTAAACGTTGATAGTTTGCAGGTTATTATTGTAGTTTAAAGTTTATGAGAACAAGAGCCGAGGCATTGAGAGTGAGAGTAAGCAGGCCTTGTTTCCTTACTCGCAAAGCCATCTTCATATTTTTGAGCTGAGTGCTCAGTTTAAAGAGTTCAGCACTGCTGCAGTGTATAGTCTGCTGTGCTGTTCATCATCACAGGCACCTCACAAAATACACACCAGCCAAACCAGCAACACTGGCTGTCTAAGCTCGGGCCTCTGGGCTTTACACCACGATGTGTCTAAGTGTATGTGTGTGACAAGAATGAATGAACCCTTGGTCTCTGTCTTCACCCCCATAGAAGTGTCCTCATTAACTCTGATTATTGATTTTAAGAGTCACCGGCCAAATTGTCCGCCCTGTGATAGAGGAGAATCAGCCTCAGCGTACATTATAAGCAGGATTAACAGCGTGCACAGGGAGGAGAATCGCTGCAGTCCATCAGCACCTCATTTATACAGCAGCCGTATCATCTGACACCATCAGTCCCAGGTCAAAGTCATTCACCGTACCCTTGTCATTCTTTAGGTCTCAGTGATACTCTATACCCTTGTCATTACCTGGCCTCCGTCATGCAGTAGATCCCTTGTCATTATTACTGCAGGCGTCACTCATGCACTGTAATCCTGTCATAGCTACATGTCGGGCATAACGGCGTGCACTGTATATTTATTTTTGGAAATCTGTGAACAAATGGGGGACGAGAAAGTCAACAGTATTTGATGGCTCCATTACAGGATATTGTGTAGGTTAATGACCATCATGCTTCTTTTGGGGGTGACACCAGCGTGGGAAGAGAAAGGCGAATTCCTCCTTTCGGTCAGTTTTAAGTTTATTTTAGGCAGATGATTGCAAGAAAGGAATTCTGATTAGAAGTTACATCTAAAAGGAATAAAGACATTTTGGGAAATACACTTATTTGCTTTCTTGCTGAGAGTAAGATGAGATCGATGCCAGTCATATCTGTGTTTCATCTTAGAAATGAATTCTTCTTCCTCTTCTTCCTTGGTGTTACACAGCAGTTGGCATACTTCAAGTTGCATTACTGCCTCTAGAAATGAATTAATGAGCAACAAAACACTCCCGTCCTCAATTCAGTTCAGTCCAATTTTGCCAGCACAGTCTCAGGTACTCTAGTATAACAGTAACTAACTTTATCACTCCTCTCTGCTTGTGCTACTGTTACACTGCGTTATAGAATTAACCTGTATTTATCATTTGTGGCCACAGCATGAGTTACATCGGCTTCCTTCAAATGTGAAGCTGGAGCCAGGAGACGGTTAGCTTTTCACAACTCCAATCGGCAAAAGGAAATGTTGGCATTGCACATTTCTGCAAACCATGGATATGTTACCTTTGTATATTTTATACGTATCATATCAACATATCTAAAGTGACGTATAGCTACCAATGCTTCAATCAAGCTGAGAAGCAACAGGCAGGAACAGATATGTTGCTTTAGGTAAGTTAGATCTATTGGTCATTTGAGACATGGATCTGCAGCCCAGTTGCCAGAGGAACATGTAAGCATTGAATGTTTCTGCAAACCACATATATGTTACATTTTTACCTTTCATACGTGTCATATCAACATTTCCAAAGTAACATAGTCCACTGTTTTTTAGCAAAGTCGCTGTTTTTCCAGACGTGTTTGTGCCACCAAACGTGTTTTTTTGGCAACAAGTCATTGTGTTTTCATTGGGATTTATGCCACCAAATTTCTGTTTTTTTTTAGCAGCCCATTACTGTGTTTCCAGCTCTGTTAGTGCCACCAAATGTGGGTTTTTTTAGTGTCCTGTCACTGCTTTTCCTGTAGCGTTTGTGCCACCAAACACCTGTGTTTTTTTTACTGACATGTCACTGCATTTACAGCAGCAATTGTGCCACCAAATGTTGGTGTATTAAACCAAAACATGATCTTTTCCTAACCTGAACCATATCCAAGTGGTTTTTGTGCCTCAACATAAGTGCATATTAACCACAGCATTTTGAAATGTAACAAAACGTAAACTTTAAATATGTCCTCTGCAGAACATACAGATGTAACGTATCCGTGGTTGGCAGAATTGAACAATGCCAGCATTTGTTACATTTATTCTGGGGAGTGCACAAAGACTAGGAACATCTAGTCTGGTCCTGTCCAGAGGTAAGACAGGGGCCTACCAGTACCTCTAAAGCTATGAACTTGTTTAATTTGTGCAAAAACCTAAGTGTTAAAACTGAAGTTGTGGTTTTACTGGAGGTGACTGGATCCACCAGGGCTCATATTTATTTTTTTTATTTTTATATAACTTCTTCTATTTTATACTTGACAACTATTTTGTACTTGAATTGACAATTAAGCCTCTTGAATCTTGAATCTTAAACTATGTCTTTACAGTGATTTCCTGTAGTCTTGTTGTTTCTGTGATGTTGCCTGTTGTTGTTTTCACTTCAGGGTTTTATATGGATTAAAGGAAACTAGATATGTTTTAGACAGACTCAGGGTAGCTGTTTGCCTCGGTTTCCTGTCTTTAGGCTAAGTTAAGCTAACCATCTCCTGGCTGCAGCTTCATTTTACCACACTGATATGAGAGTGGTATCGACTTCCTCATCTATCTCTTGGTAAGAAAACAAATTTCCCAAACTGTTTTTCCGACTTGTGCATACAGTATTTGGTATTTTAGTTGACTCTTTGTTAAATGTGTCACTAAACAACCTGTGTCCTACTGTAACGTGAATGCCACACATTTACATCTCATCACAGGACTCGAGGAAGGCAGGAGTCAGATATCAGCCTTGGCAAGTGTTCAACTCTGTGGTTTTAAGTCAACACAAAGACGTAAAGTACTTTCTCATTCATTAGTGAGCTGAGACCTCATACTACGACTATAACTCTTTATAGCTGGATTATAGTCATAATACAGGGACTGGGGGACTGCGTTACGGGCGCACAGGGAGACGCAGCAGCTCCGGTGTCCTGTCTGAGAGAGCTAAGACCAGGCCCTGGTGTATCCGCTCACCTTGACCCGTCCTGTTCCTGGACTTGGTTGGTCAACATTGTGCTGCGACCCAGTTCAGCTGTTTAAACCATCGAGACAAGACTATCTGCCTGGATGAAATCCCAGCCGCCTCTCCAATTTTCTCTGCAGTAAAACCTCGATCCTCTCTATCACACCCAATGTTTTCTTTTTAAAACGCAAGCCTCGACCTTTCCCAGCCATTCAGCAAACTTTATGGGGCTGACTTATTCTCCCCACATGCTCCAGTTGCACAGCCTAATGAAATGCAGTGGTGTCCAGCTGATTTCATTGCAGCAATATCAATATTGGGATTGGAGTGCTGCGAGTGCAGATTTCTGGTTAAAAAATAATATCACAATGACCATGACGGTTTTATTATGGACCTTGTGAAATTAAAACCGATTGCGGAGGACTGATGTCATCGTGCTCATACGAGGATTTCGGGGTAAATTCATGCTTGAAGACATTGTGGCTTTCTATAATTACCTTTAGAAAGTTTGAATGACGTAATTGACACCTGACATACAGACGAAGAGGGGAATACTCCCCAAACACACAATGGGCTTTAACAACAGTCCCCCTACAGCGAACAATGGGAAACAATATGAAAAGGCATATCACAGCACAGCGGGAAGGATTAGATTTATGCCGGATGATCTTTTTTTGTACATAAGCCATTGTGCTGTATGTGGTGTACATGTTTTGAAGTAGATGTACTTTCATGGATAACATCATGTTTTCTCCTCTCTTATTTCTGGGAATGACTCCCTCTCTCCGTGTGCCTTTGAGGTACAGACGTGCGTTGATTAATGGCCTTGATGTCAGGGCTAAAACACCAGCTGAGCATCAGTCCTTACAAACAACAATGGTGTCCTGCTAAACTGCTACCAATGATTACATACTGTACCACTGCATGGCATCTGATGATAAGAAACTGAGAATAGTGAAAGAAATACCATCAGTGTCTGCTTGTTATTTGCACATAGTGAGCCATTATTAGTAGATTGTTTCAACATGATTCTTCTCTTCTCATAACCATGGCCACCACACCCATTTATATTATCCTATATGTAACACTTAGTACAAACACGTGCGATGCGATTGGATTACTTTTTCCTACGTTCACTTTCTGATTAATGATATTTTATTTGATAACAGCAGTGTCATTTTGCCTCACTTACTCACCAAGATTTGGTGCTGGTTTCAATTCATCCATTCATTTTATTGAAATACAATTAGGGTTAGTGTTGAATGGGTTTAGAGTGATATTCTAAGGCAGTGATTCACTGATAAATCTATGGGACCATCCATCCATCCATTTTCATCCGTTTATCTGGGGCGGGGTCGCAGGGGCAGCAGGCCAAGCAAAGCACCCCAGACACCCCTCTCCCAAGTGATCCTTTCCAGCTCCTCCTGGGGGATCCCGAGATGTTCCCAGACCAGACGAAATATATAATCTCTCCAGTGTGTTCTTGGTCGGCCTCCTACCAGTGGGACGTGCCCAGAACACCTCTAACAGGAGGGGCCCAGGAGGCATCCTGAACAGATGTCCGAAACCACCTGAACTGACCCCTTTCAACATGAAGGAGCAGCAGCTCTACTCTGAGTTCCCTCCAGATGTCCGAGCTCCTGACCCTATCTCTAAGGCTGAGCCCAGCCACCCCACGGAGGAAACTCATTTTGGCCACTTGTATCGGCCATCTTATTCGTTCGGTCACTACACAGAGATCATGACCATAGGTGAGGGTTGGGATGTAGATGGACCAGCAAATCGACAACAGGGAGTCAGACTTGGGTGAGGGGGCTTCCTAACAAGTGTCTGGTGGCTGGGCCTTGGACCATGGGGCCCGGTTGGGCTCAGCCAGAACAAGTAACATGGGGCCACCGCCCTGCGGGCTCACCACCTGCAGGTAAAGGAATCAGGGTTGGATGTGTTGTGTGTAAGAAGTATGGAAGGGGCCATTGGCCACCCTTATTTTACACCCTGGCCCACAACGCCTAGAGTTAGTTTGTGTTCTCGCGGCAGCGTTTACAAGCGACCAGATCAAATGCCTTGCACGAGAAAGCTGCTCTTGATTGGTCAGAATTTCAATGTGGGAAAAATCCAGGAAGTAAACAAAACGTTGAAGAAGAGTACACTTGCAAGATAAATGTGACACTTTCTAATGTCACAATGCAGGGATAACTACGCAGGTTGATTTTAGCGCTGCTCATCGTGGACTATATTGCTGTCATGTGACTGCAGTTGGTTCAGATCCAGGTCGGAACACGTTCTCACCACAAACGAAATGCACCAGAGTTTGTTTGTAACCAGACTGAGACCACCTCTTCAAGAAGGTCTCGGTCTGGTTGTTTTAGTGCTCACCCGACTGCAATTGCTTCGTTCACGCGTGCCGAAACGAACCGCACTTAGATGGAAAACAAACTTGAGTTTGATTAAACCGAACCAAACAGGGCAGGTGTGAAAGCACCCTAAATGAAAGAGAAAGAGAACCAAACTTTTTGGTGATGTTTCTCGCAACTCGTACACAGCTACAGCTTCTGGTAAAGAGTTACAAGTCAATACTCGACTCAGTTTAAAAGGCCACAAGACAAGTTGGCAGCCACTGTTCTAAGGAACACAATATTTACTTTTGCTAACAGGCAACGACACTGGAATGTTGTAGAATATTTTTTTATGGTTTGGTTTATTAATATTTGGTTTTTATCAGACCAAAATGAGCCACCAAAGTTCAGCGTCTACAGGTCAGACAGTTGTTCAACTTTACAGACTGTATTCCCATAGCAACCATTACAAACACATGTCACACTCAGGTCACAGTGTCATATTTTACCACATCTGTGGGTCTTCTTGGGGACACTGCACGTTTATGTTACTTTTCAATAGAAGCTCTATTAATAACATATGTTGTATGAAAACGTATCAGTAACATATGTTGTTGAAAAGTAACACAAATGTGTGTCAGGAATGAAGATGTATTGGTCTACATTTGAAGACTATACTGCTGTGTTCAATGAGCCTCGTCACAAGTAACAACTCGACAGATTCCTTGATAAAACAGAAAAATCTGAGGTATGTAGATTCTTACTGTAAGATACAGTATACTTTTGTGTACAGTTAACTAGCTTTAAAGCTGGAGTAGGCAGTTTGATTTGGCATCATTCTTGTTTTCAGGTGTTAGAAAATCAAACGGTGATACAGTGACGTGAAAAATGTGATATATATATATATATATATCTATATATATATAGATATATATATACATATATATATATTTAGCTAAACTCTGCTGGTTTTCTACCCGGAAGTATTTGTGAACAACAAGGCGATTCCCTCTATAGTCCGGCCGGATGGACGAGTCATGTCAGTTTGTTTGTTTCTTTTAGTTGGCGAGAATGTGTCGCCGCAAACGCGACAAACATCCACTAACTTTGACGGCGTTTTCTGCGAGCGCGGCTGAGCCATTTTGTACCGCTACACGTGTTTCTAGTCGGACTATGTTTACGAGCACAAGAGTTCAGCGAGCCACCAGACCGCCCTGCGGATTTACTATTGGTTCTGCAACGTAGGGAGTTTTTTTAAACTCTGAAATTGTATCCGCCCATCTAAACACAAAATCAGGAAGAAAGTCATCAGTCTTTAGTTAAGCAAAGCTTTACTAACTTTCACTGACTTGTGAGTCTAGCCAGAGAGGGGAGAGCTGCAGCAGAAGTATTTTCAAATTCTGTCTTTTGTTGTTCCAGATTTCTGCCTAAACCAGCTTTAAGCAATAGCTCCTTTGCTTAGTAACAAATTTATTAAGAAACAAAACTATTATTTGTGTTTCCATCATCCCAAGTGTGCTGTTTAACTCACAAAGTCTGGCATGAGAAAGAAGATTCTGTTTGGACTCAAACCAAGACCTAAGCCACATCTTAGCTGTGCAAACTCGGTCATCTGATAATAGGACACACATGGCCACCGTCACTGATAATCACCGAAACACCGGCATTTTAGGAGCAAATCTTCAAGGTTGTTAAATTGACTTGATGTTCTCTTTGCTAATTACCTTGTCATGTGTGTAATTGTCTCATCTTGTACATCACAGGTGCATTCAGGCCTTTAGATCCCAGCAGCAATTACACACATCTGATGTTCATTGTCTCCCAGTGAGACCACAAAGGAGGAAGAGTGAGGAATGAGAAGTGTGTGTTGTGCATGTGTGTGTGAAGGAGAGCCACTTGAGTGCTAAGTAGTGGAGGTGAGATTTCCAGGGAGGGGCTTGGGGCCAAGCACCCTTTTCTAGAAATCTACCCAGCAGGTGGGACAGTCTTGCCCGAGGATTTACTAAAGCCTCCTGGCTGCGTTGGAGAATAAAAGCTTTCTTGTGTAAACGAGGAAGAATGTCCTCCTGGCCGCACCGGCAGCTTTGATACGCCTGGAAACAGTGACTGATTCGCCCAGAACAGAGCCTTGGAAATCTTTTCTTCCTGCTTGCTCCACGCTAACTTGCGTACACATTCTCACCTCTCAAATATTAAATCCGTGTTCATGGACAGAGTTATCCGACCGCCATCGCTTCCCAAAGCTGAGAGCTGGTTTAAGATATGCATCTGGCGGTCAAATTTTCAGCAAAACCGTTCATCAACTTGTCAAGTTTATTTCTGACAAATCGTCTCTGGTCTTCCTCTCCAACTTGCCAAAGCTCTGTGTGGAAACAGTTCAGAGTCACTCTGGGAGAGCTCCCAGTATTTCACCTTGGCCTGAAAACTCCTCCAAGAGTTCAGGGAGCCAGTGGGGAACATTTAAACCCACTGATGATGAAACTTTATCAACAGGGCTGAACGCTTAACACCCTCAATGACATTTTCAGAGCGCTAAAAGGAATAAACACATTGGAAACCTGTTTATTAAGAGCGTCTAACAGCCAGTTCAACTATACTGTTTTATTCTTTGTTAGAAAAAAAGACTTCATTCACATTGCAAGTTCTCTTGGCTGAAGAAATTAGATGTTATTACTGGTAAAAAAAAAAAAAAAAAAAAGGTACTGTAACGTAACAAATATGTACAACATAGCTGTTTTAGAATAAGCTGTGCAGTTTTGGAAGAGATGAGCAGAAATATTAGGCAGGCCATGTGCAACAGTTCACAGTGGTTCAGACATACAATGAAGGTAAACAGCATTCTCCTGACTGTCCTAAACCATCCTCCACAACTCCTACTCTTAATGAACATAGCAGTGGTGCCTGTACAAGGTTCTGTTCTGGACTCCAACCATCTGGACTCTTGTCAAGTTCAGCTGGGATAAAACGTTTTGAGTTTACCAGCCCGATCAGGACGTAGTTGATCTACTAATCTGTAAGGCAGATAATTTGTTTGTTTTGAGATGCCGAAAGAAGTGGTAGGTAGGTAGGTAGGTATTTTATTAATCCCGAAGGAAATTGCATTTTCAGCTGCTCATACATAAACATAAAAACACAAATCATACACACAGTGCATAAAGACAGAATAAAGTGCAAGAATAAATAGTAATAAAAATAGGATAAAAAAAAGCATGACAGTGAGATGTGCAAATACGCAAATGTGCAAATCCCCCCCGCAACTCATCTCCCTCCCCTCTCCAGTGTTGTGTTGAACAGTCTAATGGCTCTGGGCAGGAAGGACCTCCGCAGCCTGTCTGTGGAGCAGTTCAGTGAGAGCAGCCTCCCACTGAATGAGCTCCTCTGCCCCATCGCCAGTTTATGCAGTGGGTGGCAGCTATTGTCAATGATGGAGAGCAGTTTGGAAATAGTTCTCCTGTCTGCCACCGACACCACAGACTCCTGCTCTGCACCGATGACAGAGGTGGCCTTCTTGATGAGTTTGTCCAGCCTCTGTGTGTCCTTCTGTTTGGTGCTGCCTCCCCAACACACCACCCCATAGAAGAGGGTGCTGAATACCACAGACTGGTAGAACATCTGCAGCATTCTCCTGCAGACATTAAAGGACGCCAGTCTCCTCAGGAAATACAGCCTGCTCTGCACTTTCTTGTAGACATGATCAGTGTTAACTGACCAGTCCAGCTTGTCATCCACCTGCAGCCCCAGGTACCTGTAGGAGGCAACCACCTCAATCTCCTCGCCGCTGATGTTAACAGGCAGAAGAGATGGGCGGCGCCTCCTGAAGTCCAGTACCATCTCCTTTGTCTTGGTGGTGTTGAGCTGCAGGTGGTTCAGGTGACTCCAGGTGGTGAAATCCTTGACAAGGGACCTGTACTCTCCCTCATCCCCCCTCCTAATACACCTGACGATAGCAGTGTCATCAGAGAACTTCTGTACATGACAGAGTTCGGTGTCATGCCTGAAGTCCGCTGTGTAGAGTGTGAAGAGGAGGGGGGCCAGTACAGTCCCCTGTGACACCCCCGTGCTGCTGGTCACTGTGTCAGATGTTATGGACCCCAACCTGACAAATTGAGGTCTGCCCATGAGGGCTGGGTCAACCTGCATGGTGGTGAGTTTGTCCTTTAGGCGGACAGGCTGTATGGTGTTAAAGGCGCTGGAGAAATCTATAAAAATAATTCTCACAGCGCCACTTTCCCTGTCGAGGTGTGTGAGGGCCCGGTGCTGCTCTTGGACGTAGTTACTTTGACGTCAGCCACTGATTTGCATTTTTTTGAAGCCCAGAGTTTAGCATTTATGGCTGTTGCCAACAACAATTGAACTGACCACTGAACTGGCTGAAATAAGTTTGACTAACCTGAAGGTTAGTTTAAAGGGGGACTATTATGCTTTTCCTTATTTGGTTTCACAAATGTTACAGTTTCAGATGTTCATATTAAAGGTGTCCAAAGTTTCAAATAATGAGGTAAACGTATGTAAAAGTAATCCCTGTGAGCAAAATCCTCAGGCCTCAGACTGTTCTGAATACTGTTTCCAAAGGTTTTTTTCTGCTTTCGAGACAAGCTGACGTCAGCGTATGACAAATTTTTTTGTATGATCATCTGCTCTAGGCACTCTGCTGCAAGTATTTTCATTACCTGTACGTGCTAACGTCAGGGAAACATGTTATCTCGGTTGCCAAAGCTAATTTCTCTGTGATTTCGGATCATATTGGTGCGGTAACATGCAGTTGTGTTTGGAAGCTTTAATTGGTGCCACTATACTCCAATTCAATCAGGTGTGACTTGTTTTTATAGTTAAATGAATATTTATTAACTTGTGCACATAAGAATGAAACGTGTGTAAAGTCTTTGGCGATTGGACCCCATCGAGATGGCATGATTTAAGGAGGGTGATGAATCCAGAGTCAAACAGGGAACACCCCCAGGGTCTAGCTGCTGGTGGTGGTAGAGGTGGTGAAGATGAGGTGAGATGAAGATGTGGAGAAGATCAAGAAGTACAGGGCACGACAATTATGCCTAAAATGACGGCTGACAGCAGCAGAGGAGACAGCAGGTTTAAAATTTTGCAGCAGCATGATTGGATAACTGGAAGAGTGAACACCCATAGTCAGCTGATTGGAGGAAGCAGTGGGAGTGGGATGGGGAGAATTGTGAATGGATGAGCACAAAGAAAGTCTTCCTGATTGAACTTTTGCTGAGCTTCATTACAGTCATTTTCCAGGTGTAGGTGCCAAGATGCAGAAGGTGGCTTGGGTGGGTGGCTCAAAGTGACAGGCACTAAAGCAGTGTGTCTCAGACAGAGGGTGAATGCAGGGACTCAGCACAGACAGTACAAGGAAAATTTAGTGTTGTTTCAACATTAAAGCATGTAAACATGTTCTAAAAGAAACTAAGAAATACAAGCATGAATCTGTAAATGAGCGTAATAGGTCTCCTTAAGGTTTGTTTGTCTGACTGCTCATGTTTCTTGCCCTGTCTGACAAACCTGGCATCTCATTTATTAACATTGCTTATGCACAAAATGAGTCCTGAAAGTCCTTCTCACACAAAAGTTGTGATCTATAAAAACAGACTTGATGGGAGAAACTTTGACCCATGCTTCCAAACATTTTGGAGACTGGAAATTGGTGACGCAGATGGTGAGGTGGGAGCCTGATTGTAGAAATTGTTGAATATTTTTTGGCACACACCATTTTTGCCTTTTGTTCATACGTACAATTTTAGTGTGGATCCTACGCACTGTTTTATAAATGAGACCCCTGGTCTCATTCCAAAGCTGTCGAATACTGCCGTTTGGGCAGTGACTTCTGGCGCAACGCACAGACGAAAAAAGCTGTCCTTTCATGTTGGCATGATGCTTTGGCAGTTGCCGCTATTCTGTAACTGTGCTTGGCGGTGTCAGGGGGAAACATGGCCAGCGTAAGTCAAGGGGGCGAAAGTCAAAGTAAGGTGGGTGGGAGGGGTGGTGGATGGGTCTAACAACCAGCAATTTTAAGTTGGGAGGCCAGTGTTTGCTTCCCATATGAATGTAAAGCTAAACCCTGTTCTTTTTTCCTAAACCCAACCATGTGCGTGTGTTGCTGAAGGAAAAAAAGATCAATTTGCATTGTTGTACCGACGTAGTGCGTTCATTTTGAAAGAGACTGTATGTAAACGGTAAATTCCCTGTGAAAACGGAAGTGTATTTTGAAAAGACAAAATGTATGTAGCAGGCAGAACTTGACACAACATCTCAGAGCGTCAGCAATCAACATACCCAGGGTGCCTTGTATGTCATATCTCAGTGTGGAAAGTCCATGACCAAACGTCAATATGTGACGAGATGGGAGTTAGAATGTGTTGTTCTGACTTATGTATAGAGACGTTACTGCACCTCCAGATCTCAGCAATCAACTTTGTGAGTACAATGATGTTATTACCACCAGAAATATTGGCCAAACTACATGTTTAGCCCTTTAGAAAACCTCCTGCACTTATTGCTCTGTCATGAGCTTTTTACAGTCACTCTCTGTGTACCATGTCATAGATCTCAACATGCTATATTGGTCCAGCAGCCACACATTGTTCAGCTCAGAGAAACATGTTACTAATTGACGCTGTTATGCTCAGCCTCTCCTCGGCCTGCTCCACATCCAGCTTGGTATTTCCCTCCCTTCCAATTTGTCATATTAGAGATGGACTCAGCCTGCTTGTTTTCTCCCTCTAAACATTTAGCTTCACGTTTAACGAATACATAAAAATCTTGGAACCAGTTTGGATTCTATAAAAATGTCACGTAACTCTGGGCAGACTATTCGTTTTACATACGTATAGAGGAGGACGCATTACACACAACATTCCAGATGAATCACTTTGAGTGAAAATCATAACCGTAAATCACAAGGTGGATTTGTAGACAATAAAACAGAATGTCGTGTTTCATGACTGTACAGCTCTGTTTCTGTGCATAAGTGGAATAACTTTAATTTCACTCTCACTGCTTTCACATCAGTTTATCCAACACAGAAATCACTCTGATTAAAACCTCACACATACTGTTTTATGACTCCATCAGTTCCAGTTAATCAAAATGCGCAGCGTCTGCTGTCAGCATAAGTTTAGTTCAATTACTCTGATGCGTCTGATGAGATTTCTGTGATTGGCACGACATCTGTCGACTTCTAAAACACATCCCTGCCTGACTTCTCCCACAATCGGATGTAGAAAACTCTGAATTACTGTAATGCAAAGATTCAGTGAAATACATGTCTGTATGGTGCGCCTATGTGTTTTCCAGATATTAAAGTAATGGGATCAAAACCTTTCATACTTCCGTGACTTTGACACCAAGCTCTGTCCAAACGTTCTGCTTCCTGTCCAGCCCTGTAAGTGGTCACTTACTAACATGTGCTATATATTACTACAGGGCATGTTATAATGAAACGGGACCCTTCTCCTCACAAAACAATACATGCTGTAGTCTGAGAGCATCCATTCAAATAAACAGATGGATGTGGACGTTGTTTGATAGCTACATGCCCAGCAGGCTACATCATCAGCAGCAACAAATGTTAGTGTTTAGTGACTAATAGCTTCTATCTTTGTTTAGCTGACCAGATGCTTCAATCAAGCTGAAATGTGCCGGTGCTTCATGTAAGTTGGGTCTATGTTTGATTTGATATTTGATTTGACATGGGACTGCAGCCTGGTCGACAGGGGAAACTGTTGGCATTACACATTTCTGCAAAACACACATATGTAACATTTAAAAATTTGTACGCATCATATCAACATTTCTAATGTGAGTAGTTCTGATAACATGTACAGGAGCTCACTTTGTCATCAAGATGTGAAGGGGATGGTGGATGATGGCTTGACACCTTGACGAGATGGCTGCCAAGCTGCAGACCACTGATTGAGACCAACAAACAACAAAAGTGGTTGTTCTTTAGCGAGACATCGGAGGCATTTCCAGCAATGACTAGTGCTGGGCAGTATTCGCGGTGACGGTAACTTACCGCAGTAAACATGAGCCGCGGTATTGCTTTTGTGGTTACCGTCATACCGCAGTACTCAGGCTACGGCGCAGAACGGCCTGCCTGCTATGTGATGGAGGTGGCCTGGCCGACCGCCTCAAACCCAGGCCTGTGGGAGAATGGGGCCCGGGACCCGCCGGCCCCCCCTCTTCCCTGTAACGTTTATACATACTATATAACGTTTTATACACAATAATAGATGGATTAGCAACCGTTTTACTTCTGACGATAAATAGTTTCCATCCTAGACTTGTATGGCTTTTTAAATTGTTAAATTGAAGACGATACTGTGATATCATACCGCCACCGCATCCCCCCAAAATAATATGATTTTAGGCCATACCGCCCAGCCCTAGCAATGACTGTGCCACAAAAAACAGGTATTTTAAGCAAAAACATGGTCCTCTCCTCACCATCACCAAGTACTTCTGTAGTTGTGCCTAAACATAACCTCACATTAACCAACATGTTCTCATTCCCAGGTTGTCAAATACCAATGCTTTGTCACACTTCTCAGCATGTGATAGCCACCGACACCAAAGGGTGCCTTCGGCATCTCCATGAGACACACTGGGCTTTCAGCTAACTCCAGTGTAAACCCATTTGCGGTAATATTTGATGCTCAGAACAGCTGACGTAGTTTAAAGAGCAAGAAAATCAGCATAGGTAGGGTGGAAGAGAGGGGTGGTGGATAGGTCAAACTAGAACACTAGAACTATTTACTAGAAAGCCTTTATTGTCATTGCATAGGAATACAATGAAAGTAGTTGTGACACTCAAGTGATGCATTCCAACAAGAAACATAAAAACACAAATGCACCAAACTAGAGAGCCAAGAGCTGCTGCACAAGTGCGTGCCGCCATCTTGATTGCCAAACATATCGGCACATTGGTTATCACACAAACACACAAACACACACAAACTTTTACCCAGGAAATCACAGTTTGTGTCCCCTGTAAAGTCACATTTTTTAACCAAGCAATTTTGTTCCCCTAAATGCAACCACAACCATAGACTGTATGTAGTAGGTACCATGAGGTCACCTATTGGTTTGTGGACTGCCATTTTTAAGCCTAAAGTTCAGCATTTAGGCCATCGCCATCTTGTTGTTTGTTTGGTTTTTGGAGCCAGAAGTGACCATATTTGTATGAGAGGGTAGAGCTGTGGAGGAGCGAGGGATTCATCGGATTCACAGGGTGTATCAATGCCTGGCAGACAGCCTGTCACTCAAGGGCCCCCTTCTTAAGTAACTTTGGGCCTTAGTAAAATGTAAACGGGTGGGTTATATTAAAATTCACCTCCATGCAGTTTTAATGAATGTTAAAATTAGCCATAGAGACCAAATATGCTGTAAACATGTTTATTTCTGCAGTAAAGTTGGGCGTTTTAACATGGTGGTCCTGGGGGATTGACTCACTTCTGGAGCCAGCCTCAAGTGGCCATTCGATGAACTGCAGTTTTTGGCACTTCTAATTGGCTTCATTTCCCAGCCTCGGAGGTTGCTGCTTGACCGTGACGTTTGCTAACTTTAAGTATGTTTTGAGGCTCATTTATACTCCCTTTACGTACCAAAATGATATTCAAACATTGTGAACATCACTGTCCTCTTCCATACTTCCATGCATCTTTAATGATGGCATAGATACAGCCAGTAGATGGCACTAGAGGGCAGAATCAAAAGTTTCACACAACAACAAACAAGGTGACGGTGTAAGAGGTCGTAATATTGTGCCTTTGAATAAAGCCAGCGTTGTAGACGGCGGTGTAATGTGCGTCCATATATATAAACATCCCAACATGTGGATGGAGAATTCTTTTCACTTTATTACCGAATCGTTCTATTTCGCCAGTATTTAAACATCTTCGTCGTCTCCTACACTCCTAGCTCACTTGAACTACGCTAAACTGCCTCCACAATTTCTGATAGTAAAGGAAGGCTCTGTCCGTCTCCATATCTTAACGTTGAGCATGAATTAGCCATTACGTGTTTCACCCAGAAGACAGCTGTGCATCAGATAGAGACGCCACAGGGTGCCTTCAGTGTCAGTAGCACACTGAGGGTAAGAGAGTATCAGTATTAGATGACCTGGGGTGAGAACGTGTTGGTTAACCACAGTGTAAAGTTTCGTCATATCTGCTACATAATGACATACAAATGTTACATGGCTGGGGTTTGCAAAATGTTAAAAGCGCAACATTTATTCTGGTGATTGGGTTTACGGGGTCGGACATCTGAGGTTCAAAAACAAAAAAAAAAAAATCTGATTTTGTCTCTGATATTACGCACATATAGAATTTAAAATCTGTACAAAGTGTTTTAAAGCTTTCTTTTCACACTAATGACGTGTGTAGTTCAGATATAACAGATTGCGTTGCACTTGTCATCTGGGAGCCTTCTGGTCTCCTCAGAGGTGCTGTTTTTCATTCAGTGCATATTTTGTAATTCCATCTGTTTGAAAGGATTTACTTATTCTTGTTTTAGATTGTTGATTTTGATGTTTAACCAAAGTGGTTTTATAAAATACTAATTACTCTGGAGCCAGTCTAAACTTAATAGTTCAGTATGAGCTTATATGGTGGCACTCCTAGGTAGCGTCCACTCAGCATACACCAGGGCAACAGACTCATAAACGGAACAAACCACAGCTGGCAAAGCATGGCAATGTGATTTGTGTCTGAAGATTCAGCGTCAAAGATTTTTAAGTTCCTGTATTTGGCATCAATGACATCTTTCCTTTAACATCAGTCTTACTGAAGTCACAGGAGCTGCTGGGACCGTACCGCGTTCTGCCCCTCGTTCTGCCCCTCGTTTTTCATCACTTAAACATTTTCAATTTCTCTCTGGGCTGACTTCCATGAGAGTCATGAAAAAAATAATCCAGGGTTTGGGTGTGTACCAAAACCGTGAGGCAATTTCTTTTTCAATAGCTTTTTTAATTTTAACTTTTATTTGTGTGCCTGAGCCAAGATACTTTATACAGAATGTATGGGCGGATTAATTAAGTCACAAGTGGAAAACGTCTTGCAGTATATGTGCCCCTGTTTCTGTAAAATCACCAGGTCATAAAGTTTTCACCCATCATGGTCAGTAGTTGGGTTCCATGTTTTCTTTAGCTGCTAGCTTTGGAAGAGTTTTAGCCTTATTTACAACTCAGACAGAGACACAAAAAGTGGATTTGCTCATCAATGAGTAACTAAAGCACCTGAGAGGGACAGATTCAGACAGAGGGAGCTTCTGAGTCTATTGTGGTACAAATAGTTTAATATCTAAGAGGAGGAAAATATACAGAGCAAAGTGACATCACTTTTTTGTGCTGCTTTCAGACAACTTTTGCAAGTATTTCAACCTCTGAATCATGAGCAAATTGGGGCGATCTCTTTAAAAAACATGGGGAAAAAGGTAATGAGCAACTTGGTGAGAAGTGGCCCACAAATTGCAAAAATAAAATAAATAAATAAATAAATAATAATAATAATAATAATAATAATAATAACAATAGAACATTATTTAAAAAATATTTTTAAAAAACAGGGAAAAATGTAAAAAATTATTATTATTATTATTACAATTTAAAGTTACGTTACATAATTATAATTGTAAGTCCTCTTTCCAGGTCATTTCCTTATTTGTTAGTTTTTAACTTTCTTTCTTTCTTTCTTTCTTTTCTTAAATAACTCTCGTTTTTAATTTTCTTGCTAATTATTTGGGTAATTCCTTCTTTCGTCGTTCATTGCCTTCTTGTCATGTCTTAGAATAAATCAAGCCAATTTGCTCAAGTTTCAAAGGGTTAATGTTGTACTTTAAAATTTGGTTGCAGTGTTTCAAGTGTCCTGCTTTAAATGATAAGCCAACCACTGCAGCTCTGCGGATGGTCAGCATGTGCTTGTCATTGTTGCCTAACCTTCAACAAATAAAAAAAGCCAGCTAGCCTGTTTCTGCCAAAGATGATAAATCCCTGTACCAGAGCTCACTAATTAACATGTTATACCTTGATTAGTTTCAGCCAAAAACTCAATGTAAAACTACAACTTGTAGCTTTTATACTTACATTTTGTATGGATTAAACAAATTAGATATAATATGTTGAGTATGTGAGATTTAGAGACATGTATTGCCCTGTTTCTAGTCTTAATGCTAAGCTAACCATCTCCTGGCTGTAGATTTATAGTTAATGGACAAATATGTGGATCCTATCAAACTCTCCCTAAATGTCAAATTATTCCTTTTAAGCTTTATTGAAAAACTCATTCTCATTAATAAAATGTTGGAATTAGTGAAACAAGTGGCTGAGCCAAACCTAAAGCTCAAATTGGCTAATTTGGGTCTCCTGTTTTTTCAGATTTAGATTCAGATTTCTTTATTGTCATTGTACAAACATGCACCGTAATTCAGGTGCACTCAATGACCGGGCTCATATATGAAAATAAGTAATAAAATAATAATAAAAAAAATGTCTCTACACAATTGTACACACACTTCATACACTCGTTGCCAACATATGCAGTTAAAATGGGATAAAAAAAAAGTGCTCATACATATTATTGCACATAAAATAAGTTATTGCAAGAAAAAGAACTGTAATGTGTTTTCTTGGGTTTTACTTCAATGATCACTAAACATCACTGCATAAAAAGCCTGATGGTGTGTCCTTTAGATAATCTGTTTGGCTTTATTAGATTAATCTGATTTTACCCTTTAATTTTTAAGTAATTAAAACCTAAAATGCACCAAGCAGCAGTGAAGTGCAGCCTGCAGTAAAATGCCATGCAATTTTCTAACTTTTTCAAACTAAAAGTTGGGAATAGTTTTAGTTTTAACAGTGAATAACTGCTAAAGAATACCTGCAGCCAATCTGTAAACAGAGTCCTGTGACACCTGTGACATGTTGACCTGTGTTACAAAGGATTTCATGCCACCTGAAACACATGAACACACCTCCCAGCCACAGAAAGATGTTATTGTCGCTGCGAGCTGCACTTCACCGTTTCTTTATGTGTTTTTTCTGTAACTCCATTGTATGAATTCAGCTCAGAATAACCCCTAACATGCAAAATATCATGAGGATAAACCAAACGTCCTGTTAATTATTTCTTAAAAATAGAAGAATGAGACTTATATGAACTGAACAAGTATAGTTTGTTGTTACCGACACATCATATTGTTACAATAAGAGCACATTTATTAGCTGCCAGTACAACTTGTCTCTCATGCTTGGTGTGTATATTGTATGTTTCAGTTACCTCATGTGTGTGATGAATGCAGCAAGAGACATGACTGCCAGGAAGTCAGATTGATAGCTCGGTAAGTCCGCTCAGTAAAAACTGTATCCTTGTTTTTAATGATAAAGAGGGCAGTCTTCTTATCAATCTGCACATTTCTCAGAGCTGCGCTGGAGACAAAGTCCACATACTCCCCTATTGTGTGATACGGGGAGGATTATTTTCGCTCCAGGCATTCTGTGTTATTCTAGAGGGCCTCACGGTCTAGTTTTTCAACTGGAGGGAAGAAACATGGCAGGCCTCTGTTTTGAAGACCCTTCCAGAAATCTGTTCCAGGACTCTGCAGCAGCGCTGACAAACAGCCGTAACCACCCTGACCTTCCCCGGCCAACTTCCTCTGGAGAGGAACCCAAACAAATGTTGTTATAAAAAGCCTAATAATATTCCGGGGTAAACAGGGAGAAGCAGGTTTGCGTCAGGAGTACGACAGGACTTCGAAAGTTTTTGTGAGCAGCAACTAACGTGAACGAAAGATGCACTGGTGCTGTAACTTTAAAGTTATCTCTCAACTGGTTCCAACAAGAATCAGGTTCAAACAGAATTCTAGAAATACTGAGGTTCCACCCAAACCAGACACCAAGAATGTTTTGTTAATGTTTTGCTTAGATTTTTCATATTTTACGTATAGAGTTAACTGTAAAAAATCTGCAAATTATTTTTAAACAAATCAGTTCTTTGAAGGAACAGCTCATGAACTCAACTAACTAAACTCTAACCAATGATTAATTGGTTATTTAAAGGAGCTGTTTACAACACTCAGAGTATTAATTTAGCAGCAAACAACTGCTGTGTAAGTGAAGTAATGGTGTCCTGAGGAGAGACCAACAAACCCTGGACTTTCACCCAGGAGGCCGGTGTTCACTTCCCACACCATGATGTTTTTCTCTAAATCCAACCACATGCTCTTGTTGACATCCTGCGGCATCTCAGAAATGTCAAGCGCAGACGTAGGCAGATACCTAGCACATAATACCTAGACATGAAAGTCCACTGACAAAGCGGTTATCCATGATGACTTGGGATGACAACATGTTGAATCTGAGCTTCTCTGTCTGATGTGCTAGTAGATCGTCCAGACGCATGTTAGTCCCTGTGTGTGTCCCAGTGGCTAGCTAATCGACATTGCTCTGCACTGCACTCATATGGCACTCATGCAGTAGTTACAAGCAGTTTCCGCAAATGTTGGCATTGTACTCTGCAAACCACGTATCAGTAGGTATATGAGCAGACTTTGTCATCGGAAGGAGGAGAGCATGGTGGACGGCATGGTGGACGGCATGACACTAAAGTGAGATAGCTGCCAAATTGTGGACCACTATTGGTGACCAACAAATAACGTTACCGGTTGTCATCGCAGTGTTTCCAGCTGCTTTTTAGCTACCAAACATGGCTGTTTTTTAGCAACCCATTAGTTTTCTTCCACCAGGGATAGTGCCATGAAAAGTGTTTATTTTCTACAGAAACATCGACGGCTTCTGTCGCCGTGATTGTGCTACCAAATCTGGGTATTTTAAGCTCAAACATGATCTTTTCTTAAACATAACCAAGACCATTTTTGTGCCTCATCATAGCCAGTCGTGCAATAATTATACTCTGTTACAGTGCTTAAGTATTTTTCATGAGTATCTGTGCTTTACTTGAAGTTTTATATTTCTGTCAACTTGTCAACTTTCACTTTTACTCCACTATGTTTCCTAAATAAAATGTGTAATACATTTACTGGTAAGGCATCCGTACTTTTACTCATTTATAGCATTCAAGTATCCACCATTGCACAACCACTCGTCAACCACAGCATTGTTGAAACATAACATACTTTCACTTTAACTAATGTATTGTGCCCATGGTTTGCAACGACATACAATGCCAACATTTATTCTGGTAATTGACCTATGGCTCAGCCACGCCCCCTCTACTCACTCGGACAAACTATCAACATTCAGTGACCAGCGCTATGGCAGGTGTCACAGTACACGGCATTTCACAGGAGGCAATTGATGTTTTTTGGGGACATAACGATCAGATGTCATTGAGAAGTAACCAAAAGGGCCTAAACTACGCATTGGAGGGATATATTCATCATTTTATTGTTGAGAAGGTCGATGAAAAGCTTAAATTACAAGCCAAAATTTACAGGTCACAGTGTACGCTTGTGAACCGCATCTGGTTGCCGTCACCATCAAAGACAACAAGTTAAAGTGCCACTGAAGTTAAGGTTTTTGGCTCAGAATATGAGAAAAGGATAACGGCCTTTTTACCATCTTTACCAAGAGTGTCTCTCCGTTAGTTTGGTGCTACAGTATTTACACTGAATCATTCAGCATAACGTTTGCCAACCTTTGTTATCTCTGCCATTACAGATAAGTTAATGAAGCTAAGCTCCAGAAGTTAACGTTAGCTTAACTAGAGCCCTTTGGACAACAGCTAACAATGATGTACGATCACCAAAGTACAAAACTAGAACAAAATAGGCTAATGAACTCCCAGCAAACAAGGTGACATGATGAACAACGCAGCTAGGAGCTAACGTTAGGCTAACTTTAGCTAACGTTAGCTAGAGATGTTAAAGATAACTTTATATTTCTTTCCAGCAAAGTGACAATATGTTGCCTCAAACACAATGTTGACTTACCTTAAAAGCGATGTAGACATCCTTGTTAATCTTATTCACGTTGAGTTGATGTTGTGGTCTAATGTTACCACACAACTTTATCCAAAGGAGACACTTTTCTCAGTTGAGATGTGGTTTAAAGTGTAAAAAATATACCCCATCGCCCAGCCTCTCAGGATACCTTGTGTCGCAGTTGCATGTACCCCATGCACACCGTTTGACCATTTTTAAACTCCAAAACTCCGAAAAAGCTCATAAAACTGAACAAAACTGACTTTCTGTAATTTGCATTTCAATGAACGTCCAGGCAGAGAATGTCCGAGTGTGTGGGAATGGCTATACGCACTGTGATTGGCTCATCGAGTTTGAGGGTGGGACTTAGCCATAGGTCAATTGGGTTAAGTGTAGTGCCCAACCTCTTGTTTCCCCCCAGGTTAACAATGTTGGCTCTGTTAGCACTGTTTGTTGAGTTAGCACCATTAGCTGCTAGCTTCTGGCTCAGCCCCCACCTTGTTTCTGTGTGCCGTGTCCAGACAATCCCACCCCAGACTCTGAATTATAAAAATGCTCTGAATGTTGCATACAGTTCCTTTAATTAATGATATTTGTAGGCTATAGTATATATATCCTGATATAGAGACAGATTTTCTTTCCAGGAAACTTCCCTTGAAAGCATCATGAAATTACAGACCTGTAAAATTAAGTCTTACTGTACATTTATATTCCAAGATGAAGTCCCAAATGGTATTTCAAAGCCCTCCTCACTCTGGCCAGGAGTAAAATTTTGCTTGAGGAATACTTTAATTATTTAAGTGGCAAAAAAAATACTGCAAAATACCCAAAATGTGTGAATTTTCAACTGTAGCATGGCTGCTGACTCTTCCTAACTTCTCATAAACATTTATAGAGAACAAGATCTCAGTGTTCTCAATAGTAGCTACAAACCCGTGTCCAACAATGCATTGGACTCGATTCCTTTAACCAGATAAGCATCAAAATACCTCCCAACTTTCTGGCAGCCTGTGCAGTATTTAGATGTTAGGTTGCCAAATATTCGTCATAAATTGTAAAGGTTGCGCATGGTGGGCCAAATGTAACATGCAGATGGATTGTAGTGAAGTTGAGGAGACCCACCACACAAGCAGGAAGAAAACCAAGATTTTATAACAGAAAATAAGGTATGTGTGATTAAGTGATTAAGAAAAGGAAAGAATGAAGTGCAGATCTTCTGTTCCTGCCAGAGCGTCTTCACAGACAGTTCACTGCAAAGCAAAAAACCCCAACTGCTTTAAAATTATTGTCAATCTGACAGGATAATTTTAAAAGTGCATTCCTTTATATTGTGACATTTAGAGGTGTTTACATTTTCCACAAACATAAAGACCACATCTGTCAGTATATCTATTGTTCAGTGCCGCATATTTCTGTCTCGTGTTTGTAAAAGGAGACCTGGAACATTCCTCAGCTCCTTCTGTCACACCAGTAGTCCATTAGCGGCCCTTGAAATGGATACTCAGCCCCTCTATCATAAAATGGTGGTATTACGCCATTAACTTTACTCTTATTACCGGTTTAACACTGAAATCAGACACAGTATCAAAGTCTTTTGTAATGTGACGAATGACATATTAGACAATATCATCTTGACTAAGCTTAAGAAAGCACATAACAAGTCCTTTTAAGGTGTTATTATGTTATTGTAGTTTGCATTAATGATGTCTGATAGTGTTACTTTAATCTGTGTAATCATCCAACCCTCAGGACGAAAATGACTGTGTGTTTAGGAGATTGTTCTGCTCTGGAAATATTTTGCCCTTTGGTGTTCATTATCGTTGGCTCTGTCCATGCAAAAAATGACTGACTATATAAAGCATGCAGCACATCCAAACATTTGATGCAGCGTGTATCTTTAAAGGGTTACTCCAATGTTTGGATGTTCAGGTCAGTCTATTGCTGGTACACCACTTTGATCGAGAGTGAAATATTTATATTTTTACAGACATTCCTGATCCCCAGAGGATGAATCCTGATGGCTTTGGTTGATTTCCTGGCATCACCATAAGATTTACATTTGTGGTTTTGAGTTAAATGTCTCAACAACTGTTGGATAATGTCCCAGGAAATTCAGTACAGACATTCATGATTCCCTCGCACTGAATTATCATAACTTTGGCATTCCCCTGACATTTCATCTAGCGCCATCATCAGGTCAAAGTTTTTATTTTTCTTACAGGATCAAATACCTGTAAAACTAATGCGGTTACCATAATTCTGCACAGTATATATGTGCACGCATGATTATGTGTGAGCACTCTTACAGTAGACCTATAGGAAAACTGCTCAGATGTAGTTTTCTATATAATTTATTAATCCCCCTGAGGGTTGTTCCATCAGCTGTTATTCCAAAGAATGTGCACTCTCTCGCTTCAGACATAACTTCTCTCTGGACTGCATGTGCCAAAACTTCTAATATTTAACGATGACTCGTCGTCCGCTTCATCATTGGCTGCTATAAAGCTATCCCAGTGGCTTTGCCCTCACAGTGGAAGTCCCTCACGTCCAAAGAATTTTATGAATCTAAAAAGTAGCTCCAAATTTTCAAAAACTCCACCACTGCAAATCTTTCTCCAAATTTAGGTGACCCCGACCCTTGCACTTTGACCTGACGAGATGACGTTTTCAGGTCAGATCGGAGGAATTCGCACATTTTAATCATGGAGGATATTATTGTTTGGTGGTACGGTGGTGCAGTAGTTAAAATAGTTTCCTCACAGCAAGAGGGTTTCTGGTTCAATTCCAGAGGTGGGGGAGCCCTTCTGTGTGGATTTTGCATGGTCTCTCTGTGTCAGCGTGGACTTTCTCCAGGTACTCTGACTTCCTCCCACAGTCCGAATACATGCAGGTTTATTGGTGACTCTAAATTCCCTGTAGGTGTGAATGTGAGTGTGAATGGTTGTCTGTCTCTATGTGTCAGCCCTGTGATAGTCTAGCGACCTGTCCAGGGAGTACCCTCTCACCCAATATCAGCTGGGATAGGCTCCAGGCCCCTCTGCGACCCCTAACAGGATAAGCGGTTACGGAAAATGAATGAATGAATCACTGAACGATTTTAATTTGCACTTTATGATTGTTTTTTGAAATAGATTTTTTGATAGGCACCTTATCGTGTATGGTTTGAAATTTAAAACAAATGTTTAAATAGCCCATTAGTTATGGTAAAATAGCCATTGTTGACTGTGTTGCTCCACTCCTTGTCAATAGGGGGTGCTGCAGCACCCTCAGCACCCAAATTAGCTAAAAAACCAATGTTAGCATACATATTCACCTGTCTGTGATGGTGAATATTGCAAACACAGGCCCCCAGGAAAGCAGCTCAGTCTTGCTTAATTTTTTCTGGTGGCCACTCGCTGTATTACATAGAAAAAATAAAAGAGATATCTCTAAACTGTTGCAGGACATCTCAAACTGCAAACAAGGTCAATCATGACTCTTTCTATTATAAATTTTTGATCCATGGTTTTGGTGTATGTGGCAGGCGAACAGTTCCATTAGATTGAATGGGTGCTATCTTTGGATCTGGTGTCTAGTTATTATCAAGGATCAATGGGTAAACATTTCCTGCTAAACATCTGTATGTTTACATTGTCATTGTGAGCATGTTATAGCACGCTGATGTTAACATAAAGCATCACTTTGCCTAAATACAGTCTCACAGAGCCACTAGCATGGCTGTAAACTCTTGTTGGACCAGAAACAGAAAATGATTTATTGCCAAGTAGGTTTTTGCAAGGAATTTGTGTTATGGTGCATTAAAGTCTAACTCAGCGGTAGGCAAACTGCAACTCAGAGGTCACATGTGGCTCTTTAGCCCCTCTCCATTGGCTCTCTGAGGTTTTTACATAAAATTATATGGAAATAAATTCTGTTTAATTTTTAATAGTCAGATTTTCATTTGTCATTGTTGAAGGCCTAAAGTGATTATTGCATTATACAACTGTAAAAATGTGTAGCCTATACACAGAATTAAAAATGTTTTAACGTTTCATCAACTAAAATATGCGTCATACATCTACGACATACATCTCTAAATTTTACCAAACTTCAGTAGCGATGGCTAGCCTGGAGTCGCACTAGCATGGTTAGCTATTCCAAATCCAAAAAAGGAAAAGTCTCAAAGGAAAATAGAGAATTTATGAGTGTGTGGACTGATTAATTTGATCTCGCCACCAATTCTGCAAAGCTGAATTACTAAATAACTATAAATAGCCAGCTGCAGAGTAGCCACCTTGTAGTAAATCGTATTAATGAATCCTAATTTAGACTTAATAAGCTGTTACCTTTATTCAAATATGTTTTGCGGCTCCAGGGAGTTTTTTTTTTTTTTTAGGACAATAATGGCTCTTTTAATAGTAAACGTTGCAGTCCCCTGATCTAACTATACAAAGTAGCCTAAGAAAAAAGAAAAGAAGCACAGTGTAGGTCAGAGGACCTGTACAGTGTTTAAAATGAAGAGGATGGAATGTGCAAATATTGACTAAAGAATGTGCAAATGTTCACAGTACTAAAAATGAAGACATGTGTAACATGCAACAGCTCACAACAATTATCCTTTGGCAGCTGTGACAGTTCGTAAGTCAGTTTTAAGGACACATATCTTACGGATACAGAATGATACAGGACCATCACAGATATCACCAAACGACTTTTGTCATAACGAACTTTCAGAAAATATCAGTGCTTCCTGCTTTGCTGCTGTCAAACTGGACTGCTCCCAACTCAAAGTTGCCTATATCACCAGCAGCAGGGAGGGGAAGGATAAGATAAGCTGTAAGGCAACGCCAACAGGCAATATTGTAATTTTTGGATAACAATGGCTGGGCTGAATGCTGTAGCAGGAATTTCCTACACAATATTAGGCTTAGCCGACAAAAAGCAGACTGGATGAGACCACGCTTTAACCAGAAGACTGAGGATGAAAAGCACATGGCAGCACATGTCAGTGAGTGGTACATATAACAGACGGCATGCAACGTCAGAAAGTGCACAGAGAAAACATAGGTTGCCTGTGGCTAACCCAAAGGTATACTTTACAGTTATAAATGGCCGAATCAGAAATAGTGCACAGTGTGCCATGCAGCTGTTACAAAGCTCGTATTCAGGTGTAATAAACCCAAGTTCATGTGACACGTACTGACCTACCTGGCAGAAGAAAAACATTTTTCAAAGCTCAGAAGTCAACCATGTTGCCCATAAATTTCCTGAGCATCTTTTATCAATGACAAGAAGGTCTGTTTTAGTGATAAGTTGGATAAACGTCACTTTAATTTGTACCAGCAGTGCAGCAGGTTTCATCGTCTGTATGTATTAAACACAGACTCCACATAAGGCCTCCTAATAGAGATTGATGCATTTAATCAAATGTTCCCTTGGCCTTTGCCATTCCTAAGATTTTGTCCTGGTTATCATAACAATAATGTCTAATGACGTAGAAATGGCAAGCGGCGGAGCAAGGGGCGAAATCGTTTCAATCTATCAAGAGTGCATTAAAGTAAATGTACACTGAGTAACTGACCAGTCACACATAAGTCACACATGCGCTGTAAAACAACACTGAGCCATATTAAAGTCTGATTAGAGTCTAATGAGGAGAGCGATTCAAGTGGTTGGAGTGCAGATTGCTTGTCCATTAGTCTACATATACTGCACACCAAGTGTTCATGCTTTAGTAGCTGCATGACAAATGTACTGTAGACGCTGGCTGCAGAAACATCAGCAAATGTGCTTATTTTCATGCTGCAGCAGGTTACTCATTTTAGATTAAAGGAACACTTTGCTCATTTTCAACTTTATTTCCATATGTCAGCGTTACTGTACAGACGTATCATGTTCTAGCAGAGTTCTTTGTTTCCCTGTTGCCAGCTGTAGCTGGTTCATTTCCACCGTCTGACATATCAGTGGATGGCAGAGTAATTCCAGTAAATGTACTTAACTTAAATGCACTTGTATGAGCTACCAGGAAATGCATCAGAGGCTCAGGTTGCTGCTTTGACCTGTGCAGCAGCAATGATGGTGGGGATGATAAAGACTGAGCCATCAGGATCTCACTGCTTCTTCAACCAGTGGACGATAACACAGGTACTTTACTCAGTTTCTATAATGCAGGATAATGTAGTTTAAATGTCGGGCGGGTTCAAACATAGATAGTAGGAAAGTTAACTGGTTAGCTAAAATGCTCTTACAGGTATCTCACATATCGACGTTTGGTCTTGGACTTTCCACGTCCAGATATGACGTGCAAGGTACCCTGGGTGCTTTGGTTGCTGATGCTCTGGGACACTGTGTCAAGTTCTGCCTGTTACATGGATTGTCTTCTTTCAAAATACACTTCCATTTTCACAGGAAATGTACAGTTTGCATACAGTCTCTTTCAAAATAAACACACTATGTACGTACAACAATGTGAATTCATTCATTTCCCGTAATCGCTTATCCTGTTAGGGGTCGCCGGGTGCTGGAGCCTATCCCAGCTGTCATTGGGCAAGAGGTGGGGTACACCCTGGACAGGTCGCCAGACTTTCACAGGGCTGACACATCATTTTCAAAATGGCTTTTAATGTGTGAATTATGCTATGTGTATTTTATTGTGGTCAATTTTGTGATCGTTTTTAACCAATGTAGCGTCTTTCAGTACCTTGAAAGGTGCTCTATAAATAAAATGTATCATTATTAACATATAGAGACAGACAATCATTCACACTCACATTCACGCCCACGGTCAATTTAGAGTCACCAAATGACCTATGGCTAAGCCACGCCCCCCTCCACTCACTCGGACAAAATATCAGCATTCAGTGACTGGTGCTATGGCAGGTGTCACAGTACACGGCATTTCGCAGGAGCCAATTGATGATTTTTGGAGACATAATCAAATTTTGGTGCGTCAAAGTGCCACTGAAGTTAAGGTTTTTGGCTCAGAATATGAGAAAAGGATAACAGCCTTTTTACCATCTTTACCAAGAGTGTCTCTCCGTTAGTTTGGTGCTACAGTATTTACACTGAATCATTCAGCATAACGTTTGCCAACCTTTGTTATCTCTGCCATTACAGATAAGTTAATGAAGCTAAGCTCCAGAAGTTAACGTTAGTTTAACTAGAGCCCTTTGGACAACAGCTAACAATGATGTACGATCACCAAAGTACAAAACTAGAACAAAATAGGCTAATGAACTCCCAGCAAACAAAGTGACATGATGAACAACACAGCTAGGAGCTAACGTTAGGCTAACTTTAGCATAACGTTTGCCAACCTTTGATATCTCTGTGATTACAGATAAGTTAATGAAGCTAAGCTCCAGAAGTTAACGCTATTTTAACTAGAGCCCTTTGGACAACAGCTAACAATGATGTACGATCAAAAAAGTAGAAAAACTAGAACAAAATAGGCTAATGAACTCCCAGCAAACAAAGTGACATGATGAACAACACAGCTAGGAGCTAACGTTAGGCTAACTTTAGCTAACGTTAGCTAGAGATGTTAAAGATAACTTTATATTTCTTTCCAGCAAAGTGACAATATGTTGCCTCAAACACGATGTTGACTTACCTTAGAACAGATGTAGACATCATTGTTAATCTTATTCACGTTGAGTTGATGTTGTGGTCTAACGTTATCGCACAACTTTATCCAAAGGAGACACTTTTCTCTGTTGAGATGTGGTTTAAAGTGTAAAAAATATACCCCGTCGCCCAGCCTCTCAGGATACCTTGTGTCGCAGTTGCATGTTCCCCATGCACACCGTTTGACCATTTTTAAACTTCAAATCTCCGAAAAAGCTCATAAAACTGAACAAAACTGACTTTCTGTAATGCATTTCAATGGACGTCCAGGCAGAGAATGTCCGAGTGTATGGGAATGGCTATACGCACTGTGACTGGCTCATTGCCTTTTAGGGCGGGGATTAGCCATAGGTCAATTAACCTGCATGTCTTTGGATTGTGGGAGGAAGCCGGAGTACCCAGAGAAAACCCACACTGACACGAGGAGAACATGCAGACTCCGTAGGGAAGGGCTCTGCATTGCTGCAGAAGGGTGTGGCCCGGCACAGATTTGATTGTAGATAAATGAGCGTCTGTCTGATCGTCATAAAACCTGTCAGTTATCTTTGATGCAGGTGTCATGAATTGTAAAAGGTCTCGATCTTTCACAGCTTTGAACTTTTAAACACATGTTCTGGCTTGAACCCCAGAACAGCAGCTTGCAGCTATATTTTTATTCTCATTTTGCTGTGTTCAGGACGTTCCTGGGCACATGAATGCAGGTGAGGTCAAGAGAAAGGCAGAGACAAGTTGCCAGACCATTAGCAGCACGCATCCAAGAGGGAGCAACTAAAATTGTAGATACAGCACCGAAAGCCACACCCCTTAATATAGCGACGCAAAACGCCAGTCAGATGAAGCTTATTCCATAACGTTCCTTTCACCTTCACTTTCACTGGCGATAATGTTTACAAACAGCAGACAATCCTGCATAGCATGCCTTTAATATGAGAAGCATCCCAGCTGTGTCACTGGAGGATATAGTTATGTGACCGTATCTCTTGTGACGGATGTGTCTTTTCACTCTGTATAGAAAGACGCTGGAGAAAGTGTTGCATGTCAGGAGTCATTTGCTGATGTTATGATTGCTGACATGATCATTAATACTGGATGTTGGCTTTTTTACCTGGCCCTTCCCAGCGACAGTAACAGCCTCCATTAACAGTACATCAGGTCTAATTGTCTCAAGCAGAAACATGACCTCACACATAATTTATTCTGGCAGTTGTAAGCACTGTGAGGTGGCAGGACAGCAGTTTCTCTGTCAGTATGAGTGCTGTTGATGAGACTGGGGTTATAATGGATTCCAAGACTGGACATCCACATCTCAGCTGGAGAATTTAACTGTCAGAGCTGTTATCACACCAAAAAGGTGTCTCGTGGCCTTCAGGGTTCAGGATGCTGACTATGTAACTATTTTTATTGTCCCCAGTTTGAGTCTGACCATATGTTACACGTCATCTTTCCTTTTGTTTCTCCTTATTTCCTTCGACTTCCCTACTGTTGAAATGAAATATATAAAAAATGCCTTATTAATGAAACTAATTTTGAGTGAATAGAAAATCTTAGTGATCATTCAGTGAGATGATCATGTTACAACTAATCAGGAAACACTGTCACCTGTTTGCCTCAATGTATTTTGCAGTGGTGGAAAGTAACAATACATATACTCAATTACTGTACCTCAGTACAAATTTGAGATACTTTTACCCTACTTGAGAATTTGGAACTCATGCCATTTTTTACTTCTACTCCACTACACTTCAGAGGGAAATATTGTACTTTTTACTCCACTACAGTTTTTTGATAACTTTAGTTACTTAACAAATTAAGATTTTTGCACACAAACCATATAAAAGTCCAGCTGAAATAATAGTTGATTAATTAGAGAATTAGTACATGAAAAATAATTACGATTCCAGTTTCCTGTATATGAGGACTTAATTTTTTTTAGTTATTTTGGTTTCAGAATCAGAAATACTTTATTGATCCCTGAGGGAAAACTGTGATTCGTTACAGTCACTCCGATGTAAAGAGTAGAGAAATTATAATTTGTGATAGTATGAATATGAAATAGAAGTATGTAAATATAAAGCAGTAAAATAAGATAAAATAGAAATGAAAATATGCATTAAAAATAAAAATGCTACAGTTATGCTATGCTACAGTGGATAACACTAGTACTTAAGATATTAAAAACTAAATATATTTTGTCACTGAGCTAAAGCTGTAAGTGTGAAATTTAAATACAATATACACATCAATAGAATAAAACAAGAATAAAATAAACCTGTGGCGCTCTGTGGTGCATCCTGGGGGAATGAGTGTCACTGAATGTGCTCCTGTTTCTTACATTGACTTAAAATTTTTTGTAGTGAGTACTTTTACTTTTAATACTGAATACTTTTTCCTGATTATACTTACATACTATAACTCAATGCAAGCCTTTTATTAGTAACAGAATATTTTTTAAAGTGTGGTATTTTTACTTAGTTATAAGAGTACTGAGAGTATTAAAAGACAACAATCTTGTTTAAAAATATTAAAGAATGGCAATATTTAATATATACAAAATAATGAAGTTACATGCAAAGTTTTGGCTGGCCTTTTCCTATCTTTTCTAAATCCTTCAGTACACTGTGTGATAGGAAATTTAATTTCAGGTCTGAATCTGCAACCATCTCTCTGGAGAGCATCCTCCTTCAGTGGTGCTGCTGGGGAAGCACTTTACACATAAGATGGATCTGAGCTCTGAATACTGGCACGCTCTGCTAGGTTAGTAAATCTCTGCTGTGCGGGGTCGACCCAACTGCACTGTCTACTGTGAAAATGTGAAACGTGACTCCTCTATCTGTAAACGTAGCTGTTGGTGAGAATTGAAAGTTTTGGATGCAGCTTAAAACAAAAAACTGTGGGCACCCGGGGAGCTCAGAGCTCTGAGAGTAGGACTCATAAATAATAAAAATATTTTCGGACTTCAAAGACGTAAGAAGACCATATTGTGAAATCAGCTGTCTGATTCGACTTTATGGCGGACTCGAAGAAAAGCCTTTATGATTGCAGCCTTGCTCCTATAACCAATACCTTAAACAGGATCTATATGTGTGCATTGAAAATCTGAGGTGCTATGTAATGTGGAATTAATGAATAACAGGTTTATTGTCAGCGACTATCTGCAGAACAAATATTAACTGTGCCAATTTTTTCCATCATGATCAAAACTTTGTTATACCTCCAGTGACGTTAAGCTGTCAGTAGCTCCACAGACAAGATGAAAGCTTCCAACTTGGGTTTCACAGTGAGTCATCCGTCAGCTGAGGTAAGTTATTTGTTGTTTGTGGGCTGAATGGGGCTCGGCAGGGGGCGGGGGAGCATGGAGAAAAGGCGGTATGTGGATTCCTGAGCAGGCAGCTGGGCGAGCAGGAGCAGCCTAACAGCACTGGTGCAGATGAGATGGATGAGATAGAGTGCAGGTAGAGTTAAAGAGCGGAGGGATGAAGGTGGGGCAGGACAGACGGGTCCCCCTTGAAAGTCCCCGAGGGCCGGTGCATTGATCTAGAGATGTCTCCTTCAAAGTCTGCATATCTCCTATCTGACTAATATTGACTTTGCCAGATTTATATCTCCGTCTTCTGATGTTTTGTCGGCCTTAGCAATGTCAACTTTGACCCCCATTTCCCGCCACGTGTTATTGGAGGCATATGTGGCTACATTATCAGAACTGGTAGTCTCTCCTCATAGGAAACAATGCAGCTTCTTTGCCGGTTCAAGGCTAACTGAATTAGCGTGAAGACACATGACTTTGTTCAAGATAGCCGTCAAATTTGCTGAACTTTTACCTGCATGCCTGTAGTGTAGCCACAACATGGGACACATCTGAGGAAACATAATTAGTTGCACAGGGTTACACAGGATTTCCCTGGTGGAGTGGATGGATAAAACATTATATAAATTACATTGACAGCACGCCTTTACTTTAAAGGGGAAGGAAACATGTTTTAAAAACCCTGATCCTGTCATGGCACAGGTCTATATTATATTTAAAAGTATTATATTTAAAAGTAATTGGAGACTGGCAATTACATTTGAAGTTAAAGACAATGGTAAGGGGGGAAGGTCCGTCATTAATACTTAGAAACTTTTACTACATTGGGGGCAATGTATCACTTTTAATCCACCTGATGGGCTTTTAAAAGATTTACACTTTTTTAAAGGAGCAGTGTGCAGGATTTAGTGCCATCTAGTGGTGAGGATTAAAGACTACAACCAGCTGAAACTTCTCCTGGTTAGGATGCCTTCGGTGTTCATAGTTCAGGAGGTTTTTACTAGAAGCCAAATTATGCACAGAGGTCTCTTTCTCTCCAAAACAACTGACCTGGTGATTTAAACCGGTAAAACACTGAATAAAGCTGTTTAACATTACAAATCAGTGTTTTTCCAATGTTGTTCAACTTGTTACGAAGGGGCTGTTAACTACTGTGATGCAATAACAAATGGCCAAATATTTGGTTTGTCTGTTTTGGGCTACTGTAGAAACATGGCGACTGTGGCATAAGGTGGTTACCACAGGCCCTCGTGTATGCTAGTTACTAGTTATAAGGTGCCCACACATACCTCTGGCAACTGTTTATAAAAAATCCAAAGGAATCTAGTTGAGCGAGCTTTGCTACTTTATCCACTTGTTCATTTCTCTCTTGTCTTTTCTCACCGATACATTTACGCTTAAAAGGCATGACTGCTTCACTGGGCCAATGTCCACTGGTCTGTTGTCCTCATTCATGGACACTGTTTTGCGCCATGTAGTGGTAGTAAGATCACAGTATACTAATCCATGTAAAAAATAAGATGGCAGCCATCTCTGCAAAGTCAGTCTGCAGCTAACCATGACACAAAAGTGGACAAAGTACAAAACCTGATCACATCTAATGGTTGAAACTTGTTTATTTATGATTAAGAACATTTATAGTTTGATATGGTAAACAAACTTTACCAATTTGAGCAACAGTAACAAGCGAAGACACTGTTAATTAGATTCATTGACGGACATTGGAACTTTATTATTGTCTCATTTGAGGACACCTGGACCTTAATCTTGTCTCATTTTAGGACACTGGGAGATAGTTATTGTTGATTGTGTTTCATTTTTTATATTTATTACATCCTACTAATCTGAAATAGCTAGGAGACATTAAAGATGCACACCAAACAAAAGTTCAAGTCTCAGGAGGATATATATAGCCTATAGCAAATGGCACCTGGTGTAGTTCCAAGGTGGCAATCCCAGTCATTTGAAAGGCCGCCCACCCCACGGGCCCCAGTGCAACCGCGCTGCCTGCACTGTCTATATTTACGCCCCTGCATGGTGGACTCTGTGGCGCCACTCAAGGAGGATCCACTCCATGTATACATATAAACAGCTCATTCTAAGGTAACAAAAACACAAAGATTCTTATTTTCAGCTGATTATACACTAGAGAAAACATACTTATTATATTATATTCCAGTTCTACCAATATATCCCCCTAAATCCTACACACTGGACCTTTAAAGAATTACTCACAAACCTGCACACAGTAGTCTCGCCACCAGACAATCAGAGATATCCGCCTTCTGATAGTCTGGGGACACTCCTTTCTAAAGTGTGTTTAACACACCGGCGAAAACGGCCGGCAACAAAGCAACGCCTCTTGCATTTTTGAAAAGGACACGCCCTCCCGGAAATGTGCGCTCCCCCTTTTCTCGTCTGCAAGGACACAAACACACAGAGAGCTTGAAAATGGATGCCGAGAGATTTAACTCCGTTTTATCAAATGTGTGCTCAGTCCACAAGATTGTGGAAATGAAGGACTTACAGCGACTTGAGCCATTTTGTACCACTACACGTGTTTCTAGTCGGCCTATGTTTACGAGCCACAAGAGTTCAGCGAGCCACCAAAGGACCGCCCTGCGGATTTACTATTGGTTCTGCAACGTAGGGAGTTTTTTTAAACTCGGAAATTGTATCCGCCCATCAAAACACAAAATCAGGGAGAAAGTCATCAGTCTTTAGTTAAGGAAAGCGTCTAAAGACTGACTTGTGAGTCTATGCACACAGTAACTCTGTTTGTCGTTTTGCACTAAAAAAAATTCAAGCCTCACTTATTGCACAATTGAGGATCTTTAACCAAAACAGGAAGAAGAATGCCTCACTTGTTTGTCACAGGGCAGTATTATATCACAGGTGAACAAATACACAGACAGCCCAGATGGTGTGCAGTGGGGGGGGCAAGGGGTCAAACTGCTGTGGAGTATGAACATATTCCACCTGATCACCCCAGTGAGGATTACTGCAGTGACGACTGACTGACTTGACCTGACTTTGGCTCCTGATATGTTTTGCACAGTGGGAAATTGCAAGTTTCCCTCTCAAAGGCAGGTTTCTGGCACATTCAGTGTTCAGTTTGTAGTTTTCTCCTCATGTGTTCTGTGTTCATCTTCTTCCTGCAATGTGTGGTGCAAATATGAAGCTAAAATGTGCAATAGTAGTGTTCTTATATTTTGTATACACATAATACTGTACAGTTATTTTATATTTTTATGCATCAATATTTTTCCAGCTTTTGTGTTTTCTGATTGATATTTATTTCTAATATTTAGACTGTTGGCTTTGTTTTCTCCAAATTAATACAACATAAGCGTAAATGTCACTCAGCAGTCAGAGCACACCTCTCTGCCCTTCCACTTTCATCATTTGCACGTGGAAGGGCAGAGAGGTGTGCTCTGCCCTTTCATCATTTGCACATGGAAGGGCAGAGCACACCTCTCTGCCCTTCCACATGCAAATGAGGGAAGCCTGAGGCAGATAGAGCAAACCTCCCTGCCTTTCCATGCGCCTACATGGAAAGCCTAAGGCAGGGAGAGCAGCAGCAAAGACCCCCCAGGAACAGAACAGAGCAGCATCAACAACAAACAGAAATGACATTGATAAGTCAGACACAGCATGAAAAGGAGGAGCTGAGGTGGAGGCAGGTTGCAAAGCAGCTGGCAGAGGAAGCAGCAACAACAGGCAGGCCAGAGCAGTTTAAATAGGGTGCCCTGAATGAGATTTGCCAGAGATCAGCTGATGCTGGGATGTGAGCTGAGCTTGACATCATGTCCTGTCTGAACTAGCACTATGCTCAATATATTGGCTGTATTTATGCCATCATAAAGAACACATGGAAGTATGAGAGCACTAACTTTTCAATGTTTGAAATGGACATATCTATTTTTATATGTAAAAAGAGTCTACATCAGCCTTCAGTCTGTCTGTTTGCACCTGGCATTAGACTGCGTCTCCACATTTGTATCACACTTCCTCGCTCTATATGCAAATAAACATGTACATCATTTCGTCCACCATCCATAGCTGTCAAGTCTCCCGTTTTGGCCGGAAACTACCGTATTTTACCCCTCTTTCCCGCCGTCCTCCCGTATTAGTATTTTCCCGTAAATCTCCCGTATTATAATATCATAAAAAAAAATTAAAAAAACATTCCTCTGCCTCTCCAGACTGAACTCTGTCACTAGCCTCGTCGACACTAACCTCGCGACAACTGCCACCCAGGCTACTGCAGGTGGCAGTTGTCGCGAGGTTAGTGTCGACAGCGGGTCTGGTTGACAAGTGGTTATTTTAGATTTCCTGTACACCCAGGGACGGTTTTTGCTATGGGCAATGTGGGCAGCCACCCAGGGCGCTATCTATGTGAGGGTGCACAAGCGCCCTCCAAAAAAAACAAACAAACAAAAAACAAAAAACTCGCCAGTTTTCTAGAGCTCATTTCCATGTCAAGTTAGTGGAGTTATTATCATGTTTCAACCAGCAGCAGATCAAGTTAGTGGAGTTATTATCATGTTTCAACCAGCAGCAGAAGCTAAAGGCGAATCCTGGCGGTTGTGGGTTGAACGGGGGTCACAGACAGGAATACGGCGGAGGCTCATAGTGCTCTGTGGTGCAAGATAACGGCTTACCGGCAACAGAGAAGTCTGACTCCAGGTCCAGCAATTCCATCTTTCGTTGGTGTCATGACTGCCCAGTAATACCTGGACAACCGAGCCGTGGCGGCACACAGCAATGTGGCGTGTCAGAGGAGAAACGAGCCATTCACATTTCTCTCTTTGTAGCAGGTAACGGTCCACAAACCTCACCGCACTTTAGGGACTGTTCTTTACTTATGAAGGGACTGTTCTTTACTTATGAAGGGACTTGTCAGGGGAGGAGGGTGGCTGGTTGATTTTTATTTTATTTATTTATTTATGTTTATTTATTTATGTTATGTTTATGTATTATGTTAATCACTTATTGATGCTGTTTTTGAAGTTTGAATAAGTCAATAAGTAATTTATTCCATTAAAATATCAGTGATGTATTATAGAAAAGTGATTTATCTTTTTATAAATGACAAAAGGCACATCTGCCTCATTTTCGCTGTGGTATCGTGATACTACTCAGAACCGTGATACTTTCACTGGTATCGTACTTTCGTGGCGGGCGCTGAAAAATTTCCCCTTATTTTCAAATCCAAAACTTGACAGGTATGCCACCATCATCAGGAGACTGCTACTGTGAAGTGTGAGTTCTCTATCAGGGACAGTTGGTAAGGGTCCACCCACACACACAGTAAAAGGGCTAACTGTTAGCATTACCTAATGGTAATTAAAGGGTTTAAGAGTCGAGGCGTTATGTTGTGAGGTTGTCCTGACCATTTAACAGCTGCTGCTGTGTTATCTCATGCTTACTGGGCAGATGTTGCCGACGTCGCTTAGAGAAGAGTGGCTCTAGAAATGTTCCTCCATCGCTGTGTCTAACCTTTGCAACAGCAGCAACAGAAAGTTTTCTTATCCAAAGTGGTGTAAGCGAGGATGTCAGCTGTGAAGGCAGTCCTTCAGTGTGGCTTAGGACACATTAGTACATACACTGTTGAAATTATGTGGCCCGACCAACATGATGTGATCTGAGTGACCAGATCTCAAGTAGCAATTAGGGCAAAATAAGTGCAGTCACACCTTTTTCTTATAACTTTCCACTAGGGCTGAAAGTGCTCTTCTAGTTTATGACAGAAACTTCCCTTCAAACATGATCCACTATTGTGAGCAAGCTTTATCAAACCAACATGTAACACTATCCTGGTGCACAGTGCGTGTAAAGACACCTGTAACTTGCACTGATTGACCTGTGGCTGTCCCGAGGCGACGGATGCTGCAGCTGCTGTAAGAGCCACAATAGACAACATGTCACCATAATCCCAGCTACAATAGAGCTAAGAATAGAAGCCAAGTGGATACTGGAGATGGGGATGAACAATGTTGAAGGAGGGTGAAAATACACCTTCGACATGGACAATGGTGTATTTTAAGCCTCGACAAGGCTTTGACATCCTGATTGCTAACCTTTGCTGCTCACATTAATGGCTCTTACAGGTCTGTAGCCTCCAGTCACATCCAGGCTCTCTTGTGATTAAATAACAGATCTGATGACTGCACAATGGCTGGTCGCGGCCTGTTCTCAGTGGCAGCGTAGCAGTCCATCAGTTGTTGGTGCTGATATTCTGCCTGTGTGTATGCTGGATGGTTGTTAGCGTGACAGCTCGCCAGCTGTTGGTACTTGTGTTGAAGCCTCTTGCTTGTTAAGCAACACAAAGAACCTTTAAGTTCCAACATGTTCAGCAACTGATATGTACGCGCGGCCGGCAGACTTGGCTGATTGTAGGGTCAAAAATTATTTCTGACCCCTTTGGACCCTCAACAAATGACTCCCAAGGCATCAGGGACAGCAGTCATATCCGATGTGCTGCTCTGTCCATGCGAGACACATGTGCTACAACTTAAGTCGGAGGAATAAATCATGCTGTATGAGGGGAATAAGGAGGATTTCACATTAACCCCTGAATGCCTTGTACTCACATGGGATCTCCCTCTGGCTACGGGGATAAATAACATCCAGGGAGCCCTATAAACTCTTACACAGCCGAGGATTTATTCTTCTTGAGTTCCGCCCGCTGAATGGTAATGAGATCAGTCAGTTTGCAGGGTATGAGGCAGGTATGAATGTCAAATGACGTCGTTGCAGCAGGACAACAATGCAAACCGCAAGCGCCTGTGGTGTAACACCACGCTACCTGCCACCCCCCAAGTGCCGCACATCCTTCAATTTGGGACTCCCTTTTGCACCTAATGGAAATTAATCAGCTGTCAGGGTGGCGGCGCAGAGGTGTCAGATACTGGGTTGTGAAAGAAAAATAACAAAACTAAAAGACAAATGAAGAAGGAAGGGGAGTGAGCAAGCGTGGACGGTTCAAAATTCACCCAGGTGCAATGTGGGAAAGCTATGAGCCTCCCTTTCCTGGTTGCCCAGGATGTGTTTGAGCAGAAGATATATGTGACCCTCCGCTTTTAATACCTCGCCATATATATGTTGCTGCTGCACAAAGGCAGAGGGCATGTCAAGTAGCTCCGAATGCCTCTCTGTAATGCTTTTCCATCTGCTGCTGTAACTTTAACTGTGTCCCATCAACCACAGCGCTCAGCAGCCTGTCACTACAGAGGCAGCAGCATTTAAGAGCTGTCACAATGTACACATAGAGCTCAGTGTGCAACTGTAACTCCCTCCTCTTGGTGTCTGCCTGTCACTTTGTCAGACAGGTACAAAGATGCAGTGGGAGTTCAGATGTCTGTGCTGCTCTGTGACAGAGGCAAAGGGGGGATGCAGGGAGAAAGAATGGAGCACAAAGTATGAAGGGATGAACAAAAGCATGAGCCCAAACACCAGAAGAAAATATTGGCATTGTATGTTTCTGCAAACCATGGATATGTTACATTTGTATGTGCATTTGTAAGTGACAGAGTGTATGGAGGGGATTGTGAATGGTGTAACACCTAGGTTAAACAGCTGCCAAGCTACAGACCACTGTACAAGACCAACAAAGAGCTACATGGGTTGTTTCATCCATCTGGGTGGTTGAGTCATCCTCCGTGTTTCCATCGGCTCCACCGAGGATGGTACCAGGAAGAGCTGTTGTTTTTTTTCCGAGACATTGCCACATTTCCAGTTGGGATAGTGCCACGGAAAGAGTTTTTTTTTTTTTTAACCGAGACATCAATGCATTTTCCAGTCGGGTATTGTGTCACCAAAACTGGGTATTTCAAGCCAAAACATGATCTTTTCCTCACCATAACCAAGTGGTCTCTGTGCCTGAACCCAACCACACGTTAACCACAGTGTTGTCGACACGTAAAGTATCAAAGTATGCGCTAAATAATTATGTACAAATGTAATGTATCCGCAGGGTGTGCAGAAACATACAATGTCAACATTTATTCTGGTTGAAAGCAGAAGGGGAGAAATAGTGGAAGAAAGCCAAAAGAAAGTAAGGTATGAGGGGAAAAGGAAAGACTTCAGGGACAAGACAGACCAGGAAAAGGGAGGGTAAACTGGGGAGACAGAAGGTATAAAAGGATAAAGAAGGGGATAAGTGAAAGGTGGTGAGAAAGTAAGAAGCGGCACAGAAATTCAAGGGAAGAAAGAAGAGTGGGAAGGAATTAGGCAGTGTGGAAGAAAAGAAAATGAAAATGAAGGGGAGTAGGAGAGTGGTAGGTAAGGAGGAATCGATAGATGTTGAATAGGCGTCAGAACGTCTACATGACATTAGAGAAAATAGATTTATTGTGTTAGTCCGACTAAAACCAGACTTTTAAAATACATGTTTCCATGTTAGTTCAACTGAAATTGTATTAAATTGAATTTCTCAAAGTCGGACTAACACTCCCAGATAATACGATTGGAAGTCGAATTACTTTTGCATATATATATATATATAATCAGTCGGACCCAAACTGGCCTAGGCACTCTGTGCATACTCCAGTTTCCACCCTGGGTTTTGACCCAGAAGTCGAAGAGCATTAAATGTGTAACAGAGGAAGAAGTCGGTAACAACATGGTGAAATCTACATCTAGAGACATGCATTTTTGGATGGACGAGGAGACACTGTTCATACTCTGTCGGCAGAAGGAGTTAAATATTTTGAAATACATGAATGAGAGAAAAACAGGGAATGGTGACCTGTACAAAAAAATGTCGCAACAGCTGGACGACGCTCAGTTGTTTGGTCTGTGACATTATAAGTCAACCGGAAAAAGGTCCAATATTAACAAGCTGAAAGAGGCATATCACCACCTATCTTAGTGGAGGGGGACATACTTCGCTTCATGAATCGATTCCCCTCCCGTGCTTGCATACTGGGACAAGGACAGGAGTCCAATTAAATGGTCTAGTTGAGCTATAACTGTAGCTTTACTTAACAGTGCAAGTAAAAATACTGAGTGACAGAAATCCCTCTGGTTAGCAGTTCAGCTCAGTGCACGCTTTATTCTTTCACCATCAGGTTGGGTTGTTAAAGTGCTAACTGGCTAACTAGCATCTTGAATCCATCCTGTTGGTCCTCCTGTTTCGCTTCTTGAATGACAAATACAGACTACTGCCACCTGCTGGTATGGAGAGTCATTTCTTTTGGAGGCACAGAGCCTACATCATAGTTGGCCATTTGCTGTGGTTCTTGTAGTGTGTTCAATAGCAACTCTATGGCCAAGACACAGGCAGCTTGAGGCGATGCAACAGTTGGCCTTTGTTGCCACTAGTTCTTTGATGCCAATCCCTTAAATATGTGACTTAAGGCTTACTCGAGTCAAGTAATGCAACTCTAGTGCCACACCAAGACAGACGGGAAAGATGACATAGAGAAGAAATTAGAGGACAGAAAAAGTATTAGAGAAGGAGGGAAAGAAGATAAAATGGGTTAAAAAAATGGGGAAAAGACGATGAACAAATATAGGAAAGAATGAGAGGGGAAAAGACAGTATAAGAAGAGTGGGAGCAAATTACAGAGATGATGTAAGAAGAGATTAAAGAAAGAAATTATTCTGAATACCCTTTCCAGTGTGCAGGTTGTTGCGTTATTAATCCAAGCTCTGTTTACCTTCACTGATTTGATCGCCTCCCGTTCAATTAAAAGCCTGTAAACATGTCCATCTTCCCTCTGTGTGTGTTAGTTTGGCTCCTTGTACAGCAGAACCCTCATCTTCTCTTCCTCTTGTCTGATTGGAGCGAGAGACCACTGCTGCTCAGACTAACAGCTTCTGGCATCTCCAGACAGGAATTCGTTTTTGCCCCTGTGATCGCAGCAGGCTGGGATTTTGACACGGAGGGAGCTACAAAGAAGCATGTTATTATTATTTTTGTAGACGCAGAGTTCGGGGGCCTCCCCATCCCAGATCCCCTCTGTGCAGCCGGTTAGGGTTGTACACACTATCATGACATTTTTTGGTCTTGTGCACCTCAGTGTCAAATCATTCAGAGAGTGAAAACACACAGTATCAGATCATACATCAGGATCAGCATGAGGAGGATCAGCTATCTGAGCTCTTTTAGCTCTCCCAGGTGGAACTGTACAGGCCAATATATCTGACTGCTAACACTATATCCCAGCCCGGCAGTTTCTGTGCCTCTGACTGTAATCCATACAGCTGAGGATGAAACTGAGGGACATAAACATTGAAGCCACGTACGAGGTGTGTGTGGCCTGGCTCACTTTCACACCCCACCCAGCCGTCACTGGTTGCTAAGCCGGGAAGGTGACCATGAACTAATAACAGCATTCACCCTCATACAAACATACGTGCACACACTCTCTCTAGGTGGGTCACAGCTGTTGAATGAACCGTTCGACGTTTGCTCTAAAAATACCAGCGTTGACACAGAGAGGAAAACAAAAAAGCAAATTAATGAAGCCCCGTCTGTATTGATTTACTGCTGCCAGCCTCAGCTGGAGTTTTCACATCCTGTGAGATTTCATTCAGAGAATATCTCACGTTCCTTTTTTTCCCTTCAAACCATTTCTCAACATTATGAGCTGAGCTGCTCCCGCTGTGAGCAATGAGATGAGGCCCTCCAGGTCTGCAGCACCCCTCGTTCGTTGGTCATTATGTGAAGGAACACCATCCTTGCAGCTGGTATCATCCCGGAGAGCTCTCACTGGTTTTATGAACATCAGGAGTGGGGGACTGTATGATGTTGGAGGTGGACTTAATGGTTTTTCAGCCATACCTTGAGAACAGTAGGGTTTTCCACTGTGGGAACACATGGTGGGCTTAGCTATAATACAGTGTAATGAGATCTTAGAAGGACCCTTGAGTGTGAAGGGGGCCGTCCGCACTGCAGGCTGCCTTTATGGGCTGCTAGAAAGACGAGATCAGGCTGGCACCGCAGGTCCACAAGTGGAAGGCATGTGTGTGGGAGTGTGGATGTATGTGTGTGTCCACCTACAGCCAGTGTGTGGGCGGCCGGAACATCCCATCCTTAATTAAATCAGCATCGCCTCCTTTCTGGTTACAGGTGGGAAAACGTTGCACCTTTTTTACTTTCCGCACCGTTGTAAACACCAATAAATCAGCCTTTAACTTTTATGTGCCACACACACACACACAGGCACAAAGGCATGCAAGTAATGTATACACATAAGCATGCCCACACACTCTCACAAACACACACAAACAGCTAACAGCTCTGTTCCTTGATCAGAATCGCTACTACGTGCTGGAAGGTATTTACTTGGTTATGGAGAGAGTTGGAACACACACATAAACACACACCCACTCAGAAGGACATTAAAGCCTGGAGCTTAGTGATAATTAGAGGTCATTCCAGTGACAGCTGGCACAGGGCATACCACAGGGCTGCAGCTAGAGGAAGGCGATCAAACATAAAGCAGGCATTGCTCTCTGAATGTGGAGCATGTTAAGAAACGGCTGCGAAGTAAGTAAGCACCTCGCGCCAGTACGAACGGCTTTCTAAACAGGATCTTAAATGTAACAAGTGTGGTATGGTGTAAAATCTCTTGTCAATATGCAACTTCATTTACTCTCTGGCATGAAAGGGAATAGTGGGGGGGATGAAGATGCCTTGATGGCTATCTGCTAGGTTGTTATAGCCATGGAAATAGGACAAGAGTAGAATGGACATTCCCATCTAAATCAATTTAGCAGGATGGTCAGAGCACTGGTCATTTTTATGTGTACTACTGTTGCCATTTCAACTGTTATGTCCGGGTGACCTTAGTATCTAACTGACCTCCCAAAAGTCACAAACTCATTGAGGTGAGGTTTTGCAGTAAAGACCAAACGAGCGGTGTGAGCAAAGCGGCAACCTCCGAGGCTGAGAAGTGCAGAAGTGCTAAAGACTGCAGTTCCTCTAATGGCCACTTGAGGCTGGCTTCAAAACAGAAGCCCTTTTTAGATAGGAATTGTGCAAATTTGCAGGAAAGCCCAGTCAGTCTTTTTTCAGCATTGGCAGTATTAAAACAAAATCGGGGAGTGCAGCAAAATGCTAACTTTTGGTGTCATCAACAACTCCTCCCACAAGTCTTCAACAGCCCCTCCCATTGCGGAAAGCTGCCTCGGTCTGTTTAAACTAAAAGGGTTCAGCCAATATGACTACCCTATGAGGCGGAAAATTGGGCACCTCGGATCAACTTGCCCTTCCACCTCTGTGTGTATAAACGCTCGCAGCTTGCCGGCAAAACGGCCCAACATTCGCGGAAAATCTGGCACTTGCCGGCAAAACGGCCCAACATTCGCGGAAAATCTGGCAGTGTAAAAGGGGCTAGAGATAATCCCCATTGACCCTCAGCAGAAATAAACATGTCTACAGCCTGGTACTCTGGTTCATTGTTTGGGAAATTTCCAAACATACCCTTTGTAACATTTACCCCCAACACTGCCAATTATAAATACATTTTCTCACAGTGCAAGGAGATTAATACCTCTTATCAAAAGGCAGTAGTCGGCATAAACAAAGCTCTCAAATTTATTATACACTATACTGTCATGTGCGTGTTGTCACCATAACAGCTAACAACAATCACCATTTTCTGCTGGACCAGTCAGATGTCCACAGTTAACAGTTCAGTGTCCTCTCTTTTTAGTCTGTTGTTAAGGTTAGAGCATCCTGTCTGGGTTCACATGTAGGATACTTTACTTATAGGAATCACCTTAAACAGACATGTCCGCTCAGTTATTTAACACTGGTCCCAATCCATGAAGTGCATAAACATTAATCACATCTGGTCTGTAAGTAGGAGCAATGGTTTTTGTAACCCATTAAGGTATAACTTTCTCCCACAGACAAACAATGGGCTCCTAAGTGGATTGTCAAAGCCTGTAAAATGTGAATGCCTTTTCAACAGGTCATCCATTGGCACCACATTTTATAGTCTTCTTCCTGTTCCACATTTTCACAGCCAATTCCTGTCAGCTTCATTACACATCCATTGTGCTCCCTTGTATTTGGTCTTAACAGTGAGAAAAACGATTGACACGTCAGAGACCTGCTCAGGATTTCTATTGTACACTGAGATCAGCAATTTACTTAGATACTTTTATGTGTAAGTGAGAAAGATTCATGTTTATGTGCAAGAATTGTTCCGAAGAGAATATCTAGCCATATGTGTGCAACTGGACTCACAATGACTGGCCACTGGGTGCATATTAAGCTATCAAAGTATAATATGTAATGGAAAATTTGCCACCCTTTACATGGATGTCCAATGTGCTATATTGACTGAGAATGCTGAGTTTGCAGCTGCACAATCTATTGTTCTTCCTGCATCTAGCATTTGACATGACAGTGATGTAGTTTCACCTCCAAGTACACAGGGGGTGAACTAAATATCCTTGATCTTTACACTTGAGTTGCAAACTAGCTACATTTTCAATTGCAAATATGGCATCCCAAAATATGAGTGCAGAGGATGTTATGGATGAGAATACACTTTACAGTGTTTTGTCTGACTCAGATATTCAGTGGTATTTATTTATTTGAGCCAGAGTATAGGACCAAAGAAATTCAGTGGAAAGAGGCAGAGGCTGCCATGCAAGAGGATATGGCCGGCAGGGGCCCTGCAGAACCTGAGCCGCTGACACCAAACATTGTCTGGTGGTGCCCCTGATGCTACAGAAACCAGATCATTCTGCTGCGATGACTTTCAGCATGGGCAGTTTTTGTTGGATGCTGCTGACATCAACCCCAGGAGAGCCCATGTGTGAGTTACTGTCCATGAAAGTTTTATTCCTCACTTGGACAGAGGTGTGCTGGAGCCCATCTTCATGATCCCGAAGATAAACTGGAACAGACAACCAAGACCGGCAGGACTGAGATGGCGGATGACCACTGAGTGAGTATTTTGTCACCTAACGCGATGTTTTGGCCAACAAAGTACTAGCTACGGGCTAGTAGGCTAGTAATAATGCATTGTGGTACATGTAGGCAATGCCAGCTTGGCTCTACAAGCAGGAGAACTCAGGTTTTTTGGTCAACATATCACACATTGAGGATTTATTGCTTCAGTTGACTACATCTATCATCTACAGTGATTTGACTGCCACATAAAAATGGTAAATTTTCCCTTTAAAGACTTTTGTAAACCTTTATTTTTTGGCTACTGTTGGACAAGTTGTGAACACTGTACTGACATATTATTGCCTCCTAAAATAATACGGCTAACTTGGTAGCAAACATATGCATATTTGCACACAGGGCAACATTAGCATTCATTTGCAGTTGTGTTTCTGGCCACCTGTTGGATGTAAAACCAATATTTACTCTCTATTTAGCTCTGGTTTTGGTCTCTAACAATTACTGAAAAAAATATCTTGCGCTTTTGCAAATGTATTCACTTGCTAGCTAACTTTAGCCCCTTTTCCACTGCACAAAAAACCGCTAACATCCACTAACATGTGGCTTTTTAATGTAAATGGGAAAGGCTATAGCTTGTATTCACAACTGGGTCAAACAACTTTTCAGTAGTCACAGATACTTATCAGCTAAGGTTCCGATTGGTTGACAGAAACACAACACCCGGGTAAATGCGTTCATTTTAGCCCCTTAACCAGTGAGATGCAATGCAATGCCACCACAAAAATACCGTCCCTCTCAGCCCAAGCAGTGCTCAAACATTGATCCAAATGAGTCTGCAACAAGTTTGAAAGAGAGACTTAAAAAGCAAGAGATATATTAAAAGAATCACCGTAAAGTTTTCACAGGCCTCCATGCTGCTTTTTACTGTTTACTAACCTGTTTTCCAGCCTGTCCGTGATGTTGAATGTGACACACCAAACTCCACACAGAAAGGCATACTTGCCCTCTGCAGAGCCATGTACACAGCTCTGGTCTACTGGCAATGGGAAGGAGTCTATCACCTATTTTTAGAGTGTTTTCCCATGTTAAAAAAATACATGTGCTAATTTTGGTGGAAAAGAGGTATTAGACTGTCTGCCATGTGGTGCTGGATAGCCCATGTAGGGTACACTGAAAGCTGTTTTTGGCAGAAAAGGATGCTGAGGAGAGCGGTGAGAGTGAATCACAAATTTGAAGATGAGGGCTGGGAAAGTAAAACAATGAGCGGAAAGATGCTAAAAAGCTGTAGAGCTGTCTGTGATTATTGCATCATGCCAGCTTAACATGTTTGAGCAGTGGAAGTCATGGAGAAAAGTGTTCAAATATTTTTTTGTGTTTTTAGTCAGCCTTGGTTTCAGACCCCTGACTCACCACCCACGTCTCAATATTTGTCAAAAAAATTCTAGAAATGTCTGTTCTGTCTGAGGGTTCTGGGTCAGCGTCAGATTCCAAGTCATCATGAAGGCTCAATGTCTTCTGGATATTTTAGGAACATTTCTGGGTTTTTTTCTCTTTACATAGAAATGCAGCCAACTCAGATTGGAGCTGGAACTGGAAAAATGATAGCTATTGGTACCATATGCGCTTTTGGAGCTGCAGTCAGTTTAAGGGTGTTATAAAGGTATTGATTTCAAAATATTTGATTTTATGGTGGGAGCTCAGATTTTTATAATAAATTACGGCCATTTTTATTGAAAGAATCAATTCCGATGGAGGTATTAGTTTTGGGTTTGACAAGTGAGGTTTTTGACAAGAAGCTTTTTGCTTTGGAGCCTTAAACTGTCTCACTAAGTCAGTGTGGGGAACTTTTTCCTTCCACAGCGAGTACTTAACCTACAGTGGTGCCCTTAAGCAAGGCATTTAACCCCAACTGCTCCAGTCCTGCTGGGCAGCTCCCAAATGAGAACAGATGTATCACAGTGAAGCAGTACAGTGCCGGGAAAAGAGCATGTGACTAATAAATGTAAAAATCATCAGGAACAGGTTTAAATCTTTTAGGAAAGCAGTGAGGGGTGCGATGAATATACAAAACCATCCCCCAACACCATTTTGAAGAATTATATACAGGCTGCAGCATTATTAGTCCCAATGCCTAAGATACATGAGAGCACCCCGCAAAAAAAAGGTTATGGGGAGCAAAAATTTTACAATCTGTAAAAACGCTTCACCTCTAGCCTACCTCAGAGCCAGACGTTTTCCACTCTTTAGCATCTCTGCTTTTTAATATGGTCCCTCTGAAGCTGTTCACCGAGGTTCTTTTCTTCCATTTGTATTTTCCTCTTCAACAGAAAGAGGTATCACCTAACGCCTGACATGGCGTTTGGGGGACCAGCTACAGGAAAGAGAGGAGGTCATGTCTGGATATGACCTGCAGCAGTGGCGGCGATATAGACCAGATCTGCCATCATGTAGTCAGAGAGTGGTGTGGTGTCCCTCTCTTAACCCCTAGTGAGTTCTGGGTAGAAAGAAGCAGTTTTGGTCTTTTTCAAGATGGTAATGAAATATGTCCTCATGTCCTCTCAGTTATTTATGTTCCTCTCCAGACATTCAGGAGTGACACAGGAATCCTTCCACCACTGAATAAGTACAGTGGGTCACCTGCCACCAACCACTAAGTGACATCAAACTGTTTCACTAGTACTGCTTTCGGAGGAGAATTTTAGCATCACGTGACAAGGGAAAAAATGTAAAAGAAACATTTACAGCTAGAAAAGTGCACTCAGTGTTGTGCAGATCTTTGCTGCCGCCAGAGCTGATCACAGCCACTCTAGACCAGTCGTTTCCAACGGGTTGGTCGCGGTCCAAAAGTGGGTCAGGGGCCCATTCTGAATGAACCATGAGTGACTTGAGTGAATGACTAACCGACAGCTATTTGACAGAGACAGCAAACTAGCTCAACGACATGGCCAAACACAAGAATGGCACTGAATGTATCAGACTGTGGGACCCTGGAGCTGGACCAGTTGGGAACCAATGCTCTAGACAATGGACGTGGTGCAATGTGCTCGGTAGAATTGTCCCTCCCGGCTTCCTTAAGGCCCAAACGCACCAAATCAACTTCAAACTAGTGGTGACAAAAGCCAACTGTTGCATCACCTGTGCCTTGCCCAAAAAGTTGGATTTGAACACACTACAAAAATTACAGCCAACTGCCACCTGCGTGAGAGGAAATAACTCTTCACACCAACAGGTGGCAGTAGTTTAAATTTTAAACTTTTTTTTTTTTTTTTTTTAACTGTAGTGGATTTAACTATAGCCAAAATGTGGCCTGCAACACATGGCAAGGTATATAACAGTTAGTAAAACTGTTTGTCAGCAACTGTGAATCACCACAACCATGAGAGGTCCTTGAGCATACAGTCATAAATGTGCACACCAGAGATTAGGCTGACTGATCCAATAGTATTTGAGATTAACTGTGGAGAGACAGACACACACTCATGCACTTATGAATGCATGCACACCAAACACATGATCCCCTCCAGGCTAACGTCTGGCATAGATAAAAATGTACAAATTTACATCTACCAAAGGTTCCAATTTAAGAGACTATGAGTGGTATTGGTCCAATATCACCAACATTTTTCCATTATCACAAATACCAACAGAAACATGTCACATATGTCCTGTGACCGATCTGTCTACCTCTGACAGAAATGCGATGTGGTAATTATTCCAGGTGGAGCACTGTGGGCTGCTGTGCTTCTGCTGCCTCTGTCCACACAGAGTTGCAGGCTGCACTCGCAGTCAGGGAGCTCTAAATCTCAGGGGATTTTCTGTGCTGAGCTGTGCTGTATCCTCCGTCAGGGCAGACCATGTACATTTGGACGGGGATGAATCAGACTATTATTAATTATCCGGCACACAGGTCAACGGCGCCATAAATAACCATCGACTGACAGACAGATTTTAACCAGAAAAACAGGCAGGGTTTCGTGGGACTGGAGGGTACGCGGTGAACTCTGAGAAATTTGGATTATAAGGATATTACTACGGCGAAACGCTGTCTTTTTTGATGATTCTTGCTTATACTCTAATCAGGGAAGAATGAGAGAGATCAGCGAAGAGAGACGCAAGACAAAATAAACATCTTACCCTGGACTTGAACCTGTGATTTCTTCACTCTAGTCTAAATTGCATGTTTTTCTGTCTGGATTTAAAATTCTTACACAAGAGAATGGAGACATATTATTTACAAAAACATTTTTTACACCATCATTTCATACAGACCTTATTATTGATTTCAAAACCTTAGTTTTAACTAAGAGGGCTGACTTTAAAAGGTCACCGGAGTGCACCAGAATACAGCGCTCTTAGAATATAGTCAGGTTAAATATATCAAACCACACCGTTTAAAGGTTATTATACATTAATGAAGGACCTGCTTGTTTTCAATTTCTTGCTGGAATTTGTGGCAGCCAGTATGATCATACAGAATCCTGTGATTTTAAAGGTATGCTTCAAAAAATAACTGCTGAAAAGCGCCCATGAAATCTGAACACTAACAACGTCTTAGTGTTGTTGCTCCAAACCACCCCTGGGCCCGCTCTGGTTTTGTTTTTCCCACCCACCAAGGCAAACAGAAGGCGTGTGGGACATCAAAGAGCCAAGATGCCCTCAGGGCACCCAGGGGCCAAAGTATATCTGAGTTCAGTCACCGTTTCACCTATACAAATCACCTCCCCAATGTAGCCATCTTAGCTTTCTCCATCCAAGCTGTCAATCATTTTCTGAAAAAAAGTAGTGATGAGTGTGAGGTCAATAAATCTATAAAGTAGTAAAGGTATCAGCTCCGAGTGCGCTGCACAGTAAGACGCAAATAAACCCAGATATCCGCTTGTTGACATAGTTCAGGCTATGATTTGTATGCCTGCTTATGGTCAGCACAAGTCAAACATGAGGTCAGTATATTTTGAATCTCCAACCTCCATTTCAATAGCCCCTGAACCGTGACAGGGCTTTCCGCTGCACATTCAGGGGCTCGCAGTCAAATAAACAAATAATTCCATCCTTTTTGCCTCAAGGTGCTCATCGTTATACATATTTAGTGACGGACGATTACAATTTTAATAAGCATAAGAGGAGAAAGCCTGTTGGCCTCCCCTTGTCAAAACATTTATACAGCATGCAAAAGGGCCTGTGGTTTCACCGGCGGTCAGGGGAGAAAGAGTTGACTTTTATTTTAGTCTTCAGCCACACTGCCTCAGTCCTTCCAGAGCAGGACAGTGGGAGCATTTAACAGAAGAGACGCACGGCTCAGTCATCCGTCTGGTTGCATGCGTGTGTGGTGGAATGATTCATACTCAGGAGAGAAGATGAAACACCTGCACAAAGTTATCCTTGTGCCATCTTACTCACTGATAGTTGAATTCCACTGAGCAGGTCCAGATTTGACCGTGTCATTCGGTACAATGTCTAGTCAGCAAAAGCAGGAATTAGAATTGTAAAACTGGACTCATGTCCTGTCTGAATCCCTTAAGATGTCATAAAGAACCATTTTAACTGTAATTAAAGTAAAGATATATGTCCACATTTTACAAATTGGGTCTTACTATACTTACCATTCTTGTGCACAACCAGTGGTGGAAAAGGTACTTACCTTTTTTTAATCAAATTTGAAATAATACATTTTTTGGCCACTTGGGGGCAGCAGAAACAAGCTTTGAAAACCACACTGACATATCATCACGTTTTAAAGTTGATATGGGGAACGTGTTTGCAAACAGTTTCTTATTAACACATCAAGTGAGACTGTCCCATATAGATTGTTTTCACAAGCAGAAATGATGAGCCATATTCAAGTTCTGTTGTTAGGCAGCGACCTCTAGTGGCTGCTGTAATATTTACGGTAGTATAGGAGTAGGATCAGTTGACGTAGTATAAAGATAAACAAACTTGGCTAAGGTGGACGGGTCAAACAAACACTGGACTTTCATCCAGGAGGCTGCTGTTCATGTCCCATGTCAAACCAAAGGTCAACTTAGAGTTATTTTATCAAGGAAATGTAGTATGTCGTCGTATGTCATGTCATTTATTTCACAATATATACAATGTGTGTCACGTTAGATACATTATGTTAGCTTAGTAACAAATGTACTTATTTTAAGCCAAACCATCTTTTTTCTAAACCTAACCAAATAGTTTTGGTGCAAATTTGTTAATGGTCTTATAGGAGCTATTTTGTCGTCCACTGGTAGGCACGCTAATTTAGGAATTTACTCCTGTAGGTAGGGCTGCTCGATTATGGAAAAAATCATAATCACGATTATTTTGGTCAAAATTGAAATCACGATTATGCAAACGATTTTGCGGCACATGTGATGACTTATATTATTTACACGATGGCATGTCATTTCTGTCGCTACATGGTCACACGTTTATAATTCTCCTCTGCTCTCTGTATCGCGCACGGCGAAGTTCGGCCCTGATGCGCGCGCGCACACTCACACACACACACACACACACACACACACACACACACCAACCTCTCTCGCTCTCCCTCTGCCATTTCCCGCACGCTGTTTTTGAAATCTTCCACGATCACCTGCCCCTCGCATTATTCGTAGTTCACCTACTTGACTGGCTCGTTGAGTGAATAGAGGAGAGGAGGGGAGGGGCGGTATTGCGCATGCGCGGCTTCCATAGAAGACAAAATCACATCTCCAGGCGTCCGTGACCAAAAATCGTTTACACTCAATTTCTTTAATTTTGAAATCGTTTGACCTCAAAATCATAATCGCGATTACCAGACGATTAATTGCACAGCCTTACCTGTAGGTTGTTTTCAGAGGTAGGCACATATGACCAATATGGTCGGAGAACTTGTCACATCTAGCAGTCATGGAGCAACATTATCATTCCTTTTTAGTGATGTTTCTGTCCACCTGCTAAATGAAAGTTCAATATTTACTCTCTTTTAGCTCTGTTTTTGGTCTCTACCAGTGCTCCACTACGTTCACCAGCTAGTCACTAACATTACATGTCTGCTGTTTGCTGCTGAGCAGCAGACACAAATGGAATCTGCAGATTTTTCTTTTACAGTTTTCAGCTGTGATCCTGAATGATTCTGTGCAATTCTTTGTTTTTTGTCGTTTTTCTGTTTTGCTCCTAATGTGATAGACAATATTGATTTAAATCTGTGAAAACACCAGAGGTGTAGTGGTGAAGGAAAAATCAATACAGCATCAACAGTATTGTAATATTTTTGTGTGACAATATCGTATCCATACACGGATGCCAACTATCTTTTTTATTAAATAAATTATTAATATTACAAGTACAAATGAAACTTTTGGTGGCCTACTAGAATAATAAAATCAATTACTTTTTCAGTTCACTAGATAAATTTGCAATAAAAACCAGTAAAGTGAAATGAACAGACTGAAAACTTTTTATCTAATTAGATAAAAAAAGATGTTGATAAAGTTTTCCTTTTGGGGATACAATTTACAGTTAAAAAGGGTAATAAATCCTAATATATTGCAATATATTTTATCACAATACTCAGCATATCACAACATTTTTTATATTGCAATAATATTGTATCTTGACTTAAGTATCAAGATTATATCATTTCGTGGGGCCTCCGGTGATTCCCACCCCTACAGAGGTGGCGTGATTCTGTGGGCGCAGATTCTGTGTGGGCCTGTTGGTGTACAGGTGTACAGTCCGAAACCATTAAACAAGTGAAATTGAGATTATTTCAACTATTTCCAACAATTACAGAGTTAATTCAAGAATTTCAATTTTATTTTCTTATTTTCTTTGATGAGTATGAGTCTTTTTTTCTGGCTCTTTTTGGTTTCGGGAATTTATTTCAGTAAAATACTTTAAAAATGTGAAACTGCACTGGGAGAACTGGTGTGATTTTGTCAACCTGCTGGCTGAATTTGAATAGATGGATGTGTTTTGCTGTGTTGTTGACAACGGCATTACTTTGTTTTGATAACTTGCATTATTGAATTTCTTTGGCAGTTTTCTCAGTGATCTGCTTATTCCTCAGTTTTTCTGCCTTTGATCTGTTCTCACAGAGGTGAGAATCATCAGTCTGAAATAAAATGATCGATTGTTTGGGGCAGCCCGAACCGCAGATTTGTTAAAAATGATGTCCACATTCCTGTGAAGTCAAACAATCAGTACTTGGAAGACTGTTTTTCTGTTTATGTTCGGTGTGAGATGAGCTGAAAATGTTTATAACGGACTACCTCAAATGCCTTTTGTTGCACAATTGATTGACAGCTGTTTACAGCATGCAAACTGTAACCAAATGAGATTATTGGTTTTCAGCTGAGTGTAAAGTGTGTTTCACAGCAATTCTTTTGTGGGTTGCTCGTGCATGCATGTGGGACCGATGTGAGCAGAGCTGGCAGCTTAATTGCTACTAAATGAGTACAAGATTTTGGAATTGTTTTCATTCTGTGTGGTTGGGCAATAAATTTCATTCACGGATCATCATTCCTCAAAATCTAATAAAACATTCTCAGAAGATGCCTTTTTTAATAACTGTAACAGGCTGCACTGAGACAACTGGCAAACTTTTAAGACTCAGAACATACTGTAGAAACAAAGCCGGACATTTTTGTCTCAATGATTCAATAACTATGTCTCATTTTTTATTATTTACAGGCCTGTCTTTTTTTGCAAGTCTCTCCGTTATTATTTCGTTTTTCTTTTGGATAAAGTTTGGTTTTTATCCAGTTTTCAGCAGCTTGGCTGGTCAGACAAATAGCTGTGAGGAGTTGATGATGAGCAGACAAGAAACACGCAGCTCTGGTGGCTAATAGCCAACAGCACAACCTACGGTCACTCTGACAGGCAGTGTTTACCCAGTGACTATCAGGAAAAAGCATCTCAGCATTATCTGAAAATTAGACCTCTTACAACAGCACGTGGAAACAGAGAGGGAAAATGGAAAACAGGCAAAGCCTCTTCAAATAAACAGGAACAACTGTCGAGAAGCATCTGTTCTCTTCTTTCAGTTTGAGCTGTAGGTCAAATGTACAACACGAGGTCACAGCAGAGCTGGCTGGCACTGTGTTATCACGAATGTGTGAGATGTTTAGCCAAAGAAAATGAATCGGAACGGATAAAGCCCAAGACGTTTACTATTGTGTCCTTTCAATTCGTCTTTGTTCTGTGGGAATGGGTTCAACATGGACACCAAATGGGATATTTGGAGCTGTTAAAGGTCTTTAAAAGCAAAAATGTTTGAGCAATGTTTGAAATCCGATGCTCGTGTCCTCCTTTTAAAGAGCAGACACCACAGTTTCACGCTTCTGTGATTTTGAATTCTTCGGATTAAGTTTTATGGTCATTAGTAGCGTATTTTTTTCATTCTGTAAATTATTAGCAGATTCTGTTTTAGTGTTTTTTGGGTTCCAAAAAAAAAGTCAGAATCAAAGCATTTGTGTGAGAAGAGCGGAGTTGTCAGAATCAAGGCCACAGAGAAGCTGCATGTTCACCATGTGCTGGCAGCCATTTTGGGTGAAACTCCAGAGCTGTGACCCAAATGCACACTTTGTACTGCTACTATAAAGTGTAAAGTATGTTCTAATGTTCATAATATACTATTTTGGCAATGAGTTAATAAGAAATTAACATTTGCTTTACTATTTTATAGCCACAGTAAATGATACAAGAGGAGTACAGAACAGTCAGACTGCAACTTTGTTAACAGCGACAGTTTTGGATTTGGAGACGTAGCAGAGAGAGTGTAATCCAAAAATGTATGTTTTTTTCTGAGATGTTCTTGGAGCTGTTTCACCATTGTCCACAGTTTGTTTAAATGTCTTCCAGCTGTGAGTAGCCTCTGGATATTTGTTGTGCATTGCATCGTGGGAGAGTCTATCAACACCACTTCAAAGGTAGAGTTCTTGCATGCTTCCTGACATCCTTTAAAGGACTATTTCACCTGCAAAATTATTACTTGTATATCAGTTACTCACCACCTGTTACCTTGAATTTGTGAGGATAACTTTGTTTTTTCTCACATGACTTTATGGTGAACGCAGAATTCTAAAGCACGAACATGCTTTTCAAATTGGAGTAAATGGAGCAATAGCAGAACTATATCCAAACATCTGTTAAAAAATGCTCACACAATTGGAGCAGTATAATCTCAGTCTTATTTTTTTTTTCAGTTGAATGCACAGTACGTCCCAAACACATGGATTTTTGCTGAAACCTTATAATTTAAAACACGCTAGTAAAAACAGTCTCATGCACGGCCATGTTGCGTGCCTGGACTTGCGTGTGCATTTGAACTTCGCTCACACACATTTGGGTGCTCAGGCACGCTCAGATTATACTAATTGTAGGCAGAGGTGTTCTATATGTTAACATTTTAGTAAAAATGCATGTGTTTGGGAAGTACTGAGCAAACGACTATATAAATGAGACTTGAATTATACTGCACAGGTTATGTGAGAGTTTGTAAATGGATGTTTTGATATGGTTTTGCTATTGTCAAACGTGTACCCCAGTTACTTAATTTCATGAAGAATGTTCTCCTTATCTTGGGGTCTTCGTTCACTCTGGACACATGCAAGAAGTATTCTTTAAAGATACCTGTTACCTTTCTGTTGCCTTTATTGTTTTATTATGTTTTCTACTTTTCCTATTTCATGTCGTGTTTCATTATGTTGCAGTAATGGGCTGTAGAAGCACCTCCAAAGCACTAGTCGGCGGTGGAGGTTTCTGTGAAGTGCTGTAAAGTTTAAATATTGCTTAATTGAGACAATTTCAAACACAAGTACACAAATCAGCTTCACTATAACTCGCAGCATTCACAGACAAAGTACTTGTCTTTATCTGGACACATTTTCCCCACAAATACAACATGCTAATGTTTTTAGCACAAGCCTATAGTATTTTACATTGTATAAATTAGCCTAGTGGCTAGTGGACTTTTCCTCTACTCATATGAAGCCAGGGACAGCAACATTTAACAAAGGTAACGCTTCATAATTTGGCTCCATTACAACTCACAACTTCACTGACAAAACAACTGTCCTATACTGAAGACGTTTTCCAAACAAATATAACATGCTAATGTTATTAGCACAAGCCTATGGCATTTTACATTGTATAAATTAGCCTAGCAATGAGCGGAGATTTCCTCTACTCATATGAAGCCAGGGTAAATCACACACAAGACCTAAAATGCTATTTTTGTGGAAGCTTTATTGTCTTCAAAATGTATTGTCTCTTATCTGTGAAATTAAAGTAAATAAAAGCTTCATTTCCACTGAGGGAAATGGTTTCAGCTTACAATTTTTTTTTCTATCTACCTATGCTCTTTCCCACTTTTCTATCCATCTGACCCTTTAGCTCCCACTCATAGTCTGAAGTATGTGCATCTAGGGATTGTAACATCTTCAACTTTCCACTTTTTAAATTATTTTCCTGTGTTTTAGCACTTTATGGCTTGCTTGTAACTTTTTGTTAAGAACCTGATAGCTCTTCAAAAGCAGCTTTGTAGACTGTTAGAAAATTAGACTTCGGATGGGATAGAGTGCGCTTGTTACCAGATTTGTATGCTCCTTTGACTACTCTGCGTGAGTCACAGTCATCAGTTTTCCAACAATATGCGTTACACATTTCAGCGTCTCTGTATCTTCAAAGCGCACAATGACAAGCAGTTAGGGAGCTTTGCTATGCCCACTTTCACAGATCATCAAATCAAAGCTGCAAATACTGCAGTAAATCTGTGTCCTGTAAAGTCGTGGTAAAGAACACGGATGAATAACACTTAAGGGGGGCATGTCTTGTTTAGAGTTTACAAACAACTCCTGAATGGGACTAGATAATCCCATGCAGCTCTCTGACTTTGCTTCACTGGGATTCATTGTGAAGATGCTGCCTTGCACGCTGCTTACCCACAGCAGGGGATGTTTTGCTGCAGCAGGGGCACAGAGGCAGACAGGGGTGGCTGCAGATGTAATCCTCAGTAGAGCCCAGAGTGAGTCTAAACTGATAAGACTGTCTTGGGGCTAACGACGGGCCACAGCAGGTACCTGACCCATCCATTTCCCTGCAATAAAGCCTAACCTACAGCCTGGTCCCCTGAGGCTTGAAAGAAAGAGTCAGCCTAAGCCAGGCCAGCCCTGCTGAGGGTCACAGCCATTGAGAAGAAACAAAGTTGCAAGCCGTGGATAATGTGTGACCGCCTGTCTGTCTGGTCATCTATCTGTCTCTCTGTAGATGACACCTGTAACATATGCAGCTCTGCCGAGTGTCGCTGCCCTGATGGCCAAGGTACAGAGGAGACATGAGGTGCTCCAGGGGTCAAGAAGGGAGGTCAGGAGGCTGTATTGATGTAGCTGCCCCCTGACCTCATGTCTCTAGAGGAGGGCGGGGGGCCATTCAGCTCCTGGCAGCATGTGTCCACAGCCTGACCTGAAACCAAAGTCCTGTAATGGCCAAAAGGTCTTCATCAGGCACCTCCTTATAGTGCGTCCAGGCACAAGGAATCTCCTTCTCAAGTTCCTCTGAACTCCACTTAGGACATAACATTTGGCACCTTTCTCCTGTGACACAAAGTAAACACTTGATTTTTACGGAGAAAAGGGAGGGCAGCTGAAAGATAACAAAAATAGCAGGCATTTGGCTTTGATGAACCAGAGAGGAAATTCCACACTTTGATGAAGTGGCACTGTTCCTTCAGGATATTAGATGGTAGTCAGAAAAAGTCGGCCTCATCTTTTCTTAAAAAACTTAACTGGGTGAATCATTTTGCTCTTTGTAAAGTCAACACTCAGGACTGACATGAGAAATAACACATTTTTTACTATGTAACATGTACTGTCCCCTTGAGAAAAATATATCAGAAGGTGTAAGAAACCCAAGTTATCATTTTCTTAAAAACAGACAGATTAGTAGAAAAAGTGTTTCCAAGAAGTTTGCATGTAGATTTTTTCAACATCTTTTCCATGGTGCACTCAGTTTAACCCAAGTGGCAACCTCCATGGAAGAAAAATGAAGCCAATACGCTGTAGCCTGCACATGTGGCCCACACCATTGTAAGCATTTATACTTGTGGGGTGGTGTGTCTGTGTCACTCTGCAGTTACACCCCCAAGACACTAGTTTGCGGCGGGGTTTCTGTGAAGTGCTGTAAAGTTTAGTTGATTCAAAGCACACATTAAACATGGCTTAATAGCAATATTTTCATTTACAAATACACAAGTCAGCTTCACTATAACTCACAGCATTCACAGACCAAGTACTTGTCTTTATCTGGACACATTTTCCCCACAAATACAGCATGCTAATGTTTTTAGCACAAGCCTATGGCATTTTACACTGTATAAATTTGCCTAGCAGCTAGCAGACTTTTCCTCTACTTGTATGAAGCCAGGGACAACAGCAGCATTTAACAAAGGTAACATTGTCCCCAGAGCAGTCAGACTGTACAACAGCACCTGCACTAACTTCTTATCTCAATAGACTAATTTTTAGCCACTTTAAACCACTTTTGCCACTTTACAACACATAATGTATATATTTTTTTATGCCTACACTTTTATTATTCTTGTATTTTATCTTTCCTTGATTTTATATTTTAAGTATTATTTTTATTGGAATATAATATATATATGAAGCCAGGATAAATCACACACAAGACCTAAAATGCTATTTTTCTGGAGGCTTTATTGTCTTCAAAATGTATTGTCTCTAATTAAAAGCTTCATTTCCACTGAGGGAAATGGTTTCAGCTTACAAAAATGGACAGGAGGTCTGCGTTGCCACGACGTCTAGTTACATTTCTGGGGAGGTGCATGTCAGGCTACGGTGTAGGGTAGGGTACAACACAGGCTGCAGAGCCTACACTGGTGTCGATTCGACACAGAAGTAAAAGCTTATAGTGCTACTCTGGCTATGTACAACAAAAATACTTGCAGATCTGCCCCATAATTGGGACAGTGTATAATTTGATGCTTATTTGGATGTGATAAAAAAAAAATCTGAACATATTCTATTATTACAAAACATTTGAGGAAGCATAGCCTTGACGGAGGTATGCCATACTCTGCTCTGTAGTTTCAGCTGGGTATGCAGCCAACTTTTTAATTCACAGGAAGAAAAAAAAACAATTTTTCCATCAACACTGTGGCTACATGGCAATAACACAATGAAATTATAATGTAGTATTGCTCTGAAAAATAAACAGAGAAAACACACACACTCCAAATGATGCCAGTCAGACTGGGGTCCTTTGAAAGCCGTATATGCTCTGACTGACTGACTGCTGTATCATGCACAGACCTGCGATGTGATTTATGACACATCATTTGGAGCGTACAATTAGGACCAGTAAATTTGCTCCAAATATTCTGAGTGCTTGTATCTCTACACTGGTTAGCATCACAGCAGGCCCGAGGCAGCGGATCTGTACACTGCTCCCCCACAGAGACACTGGATAGCACTCAACACACCACAACAGCACGACGACCTCCTGTCTTGCCTATCAGAGGGATCAAGTCACAACAGCTCCGGGCAGGAGTCACACTTGGAGACAGAGGGAATGTCCAAGCAAGCAAGCAAAACTCACAAATTTTCGATTTTGCAATTACGGGAAACCATCTATTCAGACATGACCATTTTTATGATTTGAGTTTATATTGGTCGATGTTTCCTCACATTCCTTCACAAGGGACCGGTAAAGCTCTTTGTAAAAACTCCCACAGTTTATGTAAGCTAAACTCTAGTGGTCTCTCCTGACCACCAGTGCCTCCTCCTCTGTTTTTCTCAGACTCTGAGATCACCTTATAGGGGGAGAAATAAAAGGAAAGGACAAGACAAAGAGAAAGGGATAGATATAATCTGGTACAGATAGCAGAGCTGAGCCGTAGCTTAGAAACACAGACACACAGGCTCGGTCCAAATTGGATCGGGTGGATTTTTGACTTGCCAGTTTGGCTAACTCACAGTGTTGGACTTTGTTCAAGAGAAAGGGAGAAAGAAAAAAACACGTGAGGAACAATAGAAGATTAGAGGCCATTGAAATGTTTGAGCTTTCTGTCTGATGTAGTTAAACACCTGCTGGATTCAGTCCTGTGGCAGATGCTTACAGTTTCAGTGCATCTTTGTTTGGTGAGTGAAGGATCACCGGCATGTGACCTTTTCTTCTGATCACAGCAAGCTAAACAAATCGTCCCTAAATGTCAGTTCTGGGTGTTCTGGCTCACAAGGCCCGACAGTTTTCTGCTAATAAGTCATATAACAGATGGAAAGACGTGAAGGCTTAAAGTGAAAGCAATTTAGCGAGACTTTAAAGCTGCACAGTTAAAAGAATTTACTGTAAAAACACCCCTGTCTGTGTATAAGAATAAAACCACATCATCCAGTGAGACTGGATAAATGATATTATGCTGTCAGATATGGACACTCCACCCATTGAAGGTGACAAAATGAAATCTTAGGGAGATTTTTTTTTTTTTTTTCTTTCTGCAGGTGGTGCTCTTTTCTTTGTCCTCTCAGCCTTGGTTATTACTGCTCATGCTAACTACACATTTCCTCTCAGATTTATTACAAAGAAACCACTGTTGCAGCTGTTACTGGAAAAGTAAAAACACATCACTTCCTGTGAACCACGGGCCTTTTCCCAGGGAAGACTGTCCAGGCATGTTCAACAGAGCAAATGTAAAAGGTTTCACGCACGGGAAATATGTTGGATTGCTATTTTACAGCTTTAAAAACATCTGAGATTATTACTTCTTAAAAAATGTGGGTGATAAAAATACAATAAAGTAGAGCTTCAGGAAGTCAGGTAGTTTGCCTGGGAATCGCACCTGTGATATACGCTGGCATCTTTCAGTGACAGCATTGCTTGAAGAGGTCCAATCAAAGGACACGCAGCGCTGCAGAGGAATGTCACAGGGCCCGGGCTTGCCTGACCTCCACAGCTTGCTTCAGGAGGGCAGATGAGCCTTCACCCTGTAATCCCACCACAACAGGGAGCGACAGGGACAGCTCAGGCAGCTCAGCCTCTGGAAAGGCCAGAAACTCCCTGCAGGGACTGACTCCAATAAAATCTCTTTGTTCCCCAGTGAGCGCTACATCTCAGGTCCTCATCAATGCTCCGGTTTGAGGTTTCAGGAGAAACAAAATACCCCACGGCTACTTTCTCCTTGTGGTCTTTGTTAGTGGAGTGAAGGGAAGACTGGAGTGAGAGTGAACAGAGAACTGACTGAGTTTATTAATGCAGAGCAGAGTGATAGTCTTTTCAAATTGATCTTTTTATTAGTTTATCACTGTGCAATAATAATAACAACATGTTTTTGTATTTCAGTGCCACACAGCATTTCTGCATTACAGTTGTCCTGTGCAAACATCCATCATGGACACATAGCTTTAATGTTTTTCAATATTTTATTAGTATTTGTATGTTTTGTTGTGTTTTTATCTTGTTTCTTTTTAAAAAAAAAAAAAAAAAAGACAAATAACATACACAACATATAGCAACACAGCATGGTACACATATACATATCTAGGGGCCACGTCGTCATGGCTAAGCCTCCCATAGCCACCAATTTGGAATTGCCATTAGCATATTAACTGATTCCCCCAAAACAAGTACCATAACATATACACACATACATATGACACATGCACACACACAAACAAAATGGGCCCATCCCTTGTTTCATTTTTAATTTTCAATAGACCTTTTTTTTTCTTTGCTTCTGTCACTCGAGCTGCTGTAAAGAATGAATTGCCCTGCTGTGGGATTAATAAACTTTATTTGATCTTATTTTATTATTAATATGATTGTTTTTGTCGTTGTGGTTTTTTTTTTGCAATATAAATTCCAGTTATCTAGCAACCAATGATAATTTTCCTACAATTAATGTACTATTTCCTCAGCTAATTGATTGCTTATTTGCTCTTTTAAATGTCAGAAAATTATGAAAAAATGTCCTTTGCAAGTTCCCACTGCCCAAGCTGACATCATCAGGTGAACCCACTTGCCATTATAAGTTTTGGCAGTGTTATGTTTTTGCAAAAACACTGATAAAACTTTGTTTGTTTATGTTTTGACAATGCCGTGGTTAACCTGTGGTTAGTTTTAGGCACAAAAACAGCTTGGTCATGGTTAGGGAGAGACTATGTTTTGGTTTAAAGTATCCAGTTTTGATGGAAAAATAGCAACGTCTTGTTAAAAAACAATCACTTTTTGTGGCAATCTCCTGGTGGAAACAGAGCAAAAAGGTTGCTAAAAACAACTGGTTTTGTTGTTTGCTGGTCTTGACAGTTGTCTGCAGTCTTCTGCATCTTGTTTGGGTGTCACACCCTCCACCTCTGGATGACAAAGTCAGCTCATATACTAGACTTTTTACTTTGGAAACATTTATATAATATGTATAAAATGTACAAATGGAACGTATCTGTGGATTGCAAAAACGTATCATGCAGACATTGTCTTCTGGTGACAGGAGCTGATCAAATTGCTCCTTTTCTCTCACTAACAGTCCCAAACTCCAAACCAATATTCATTGTGTTATGATAAAAGACAAGGAAAACAGTAATACTAACTAACAATTTGGTATATAAAAACATAGGAAATAAAAGACAGTTTAAATGAACTAAAAACTCAAGTAAAATCAGGAAAGGCTCTTCAATTAAAGTTTTAAGAAGCGACATAAGAGACATCACTGACTCGGCTGAACGGATTTCCTCCAACAGATTGTCCAGAGCCTGCAGCTACGGTACAGTCAATTAAAAACTGTATTTAAACGATGAATCGGTTATCGCAGTAGTTTTTATTTATTGACTAGTCACATAGTCTGTAAAGCTTAGGCTTGTTGAAATAAGCATCAAGTGAATAATGGTTAATAGAAAAATAATCTATGAACACTGTCCCACGCATGTTCATCTTGACTCAGAGGTCATAATATTTGCTGGATATAAAACTTCTCATGCAACAAGCAGCTGTAAAACATGTCTCTGCTGTGTGTTCTCACTCAGTCGCAGACAGCGACTCTGTCATTTCATCCTCCTCACGTTTTGCACAGCCATTAAAAAATAATTCCTCGCAGGTAGAAGCATTTGTAATCACACACTATCATCATGCTATATGAGGTAGTGTGTGATTACAGAGAAACGTGACTGGCGTAATTTTAAAGAGATGGTTTGTTTGTTTTTGTTGCTATGGAGATAAAATAAAAGAGTGTTTATACCTGAATGGAGGTATGGCCTTATCAAACAACATGCCACAACCTTCTAATTAGCACTTCCGCCTTTTGGAAGCACTTTGAAAACCTTGAGAGGAATTCGATTCAACAGCATGAATTATGTTAATATTTGTTCTGCTGGTAAGCCCTGCGTGCTATCCTGTAATGATCCTCTGGATGCCAAACCTCTAAATCAGCTGTGAAAGGAACTTTGTAAGAATATCCTCATCTGTATCATTTCCATGGAAAGTTTTAGATTATTTTAGAATGAGTGCTCGCTATGTCCTATTATGACAGAGAGGACTAAACGCAGGGAAAATAGCCTCACACTATGCCAAACCCCATTCGTTAATGATTCTTCAGATGAATCTGTTTACATCTATCGGATACCTCAGCATGTGAAGAGAGGAGAGGCCACCGAGAGAACAATGGAGAGAGTAAATATTTGATCCATCTTTCTTCTCTGCTGTCTAGCTGTCATTACAAATAGAGGGTGAGATGCAAAAGATTGCATGGCCCACGAGTATAATGACTCATAAACAGCTTGTGTGAGGAATGAAATATGATTTTAATTGAAGCATAAATGTTTATGGCAGCATAAGAAACATCAAAGCCGTGACTTTGTGTATAGCTGTGGCTGCTATCAGAGACTGCTAATAATGTTTACCCGAGTTGATGACCGAATTTTAATTGTAGCATTTTTTTCAAGCAAACAAACATATCTTTTTGAATGGTCGTCTGTCAGTAAAGAGGGTCTCAACATCCACTTTGCATTATTCAGGCTAGTTTCCTCTGGAGGGAACAGGCACAGAGCAACACATGAACATACAGCGCCAATCAGTAGCAACAGTTTCAGGCCCTGATTAACTGGCTGCAAATCACAGGTCAAAAACAAAATGCCTCTCCAATCTTGCAATTTTCATTTTCAACAATCACCTTAACTAAAGCTCAGTGCTCATGTGCAATCATTTTCTGGATTTGCTTATGGAGCAATTTTCAAAATCGTTTAAAGCCCCCCTTCACTCAAAAATTGAGCATAGCGTTAGTTCAGGCAGGACACAATATCAAGCTCAGCTCACATCCCAGCTACATCAGCTGATCTCAAACAGCCCAATCAACTGATGGAGCAGCTGATTGACGTAAGGGAGTCAGCTGATAGGTCACATGATTCCTTTCTATGCAACCAATTGGTGAATCTCATTCAAGGTGCCCTATTTAAACCGCTCTGGCCTGCCTACTGTTGCTTCCTCTGCAAGCCACTTTGCAACCTGCCTCCACCCTAGCTCCTCCTTTTCATGCTGTGTCTGACTTATCAATTTCATTTCTGTTTGTCAGTGATGCTGCTCTGTTCTGTTCCTGGGGGGGTCTTTGCTGCTGCTCTCCCTGCCTTAGGCTTTCCATGTAGGCGCATGGAAGGGCAGGGAGGTGTGCTCTCACTGCCTCGGGCTGTCCACGTAGGTGCACGAAAGAGGATTTCTGCGTAGGCCCGAGGAAAGGCAGTGGCCTCAGAACAGAGCCATACTGCCAAATATAATACTGCAAATGGAAATAAAGTTTTCTTTGACTAAAGTGTTCCTGACTGAAATGTGTTTTCGCATGTGGAGAGCTGTTGGCTAATTCTGTCTATACATTCTGGATATGTCAAAAGCTTAAGACCTGTTGGGACAACATATATGCAACACTCAGGGATGTTTTTTGGTGCTGACTTGCCCAGGGACCCCATGGTTGCACTACTTGGAGTAAAATACCAGGCAGTATTGGAGGACAGGCACATACTTACCTGCTCAGATTTCTGTCAACTACAGCTGTCAAATGTATCACTATTTGCAGGCTGGATCCAGACCCTCCTACTCATGTTATCTGTTATCTGGGAATTGTACTGTATGGAAAAGATCACTCATGACTTACACAAAGAAGAGTGAGAAGAGAGTAGTATTTTTGCATGATCCTACATAATTATTGACCTGTACACCCTGTTCCATATGTAACTTTATTTTTCTCCTTTGTTTATTATCCTTATTTTATTATTAATATTTGTGTCTATTGTTTATGTTACTTTTACTATTTTTTAACCGTGAACCACAAGTACACAGATTATGTGAGCTGAATGTGGATGTAGGGAGTGGGTGGGGTTGTTGAAGATGACAGTGTAGGTTTGTATGTTTTAATGTGTGGTCCTGAATTTTGAAAATAAAAACTTTATTTAAAAAAATGTGTTTTGCTTTTTGTTGTTAGATACAGTACATTATATGGCTACTTTCACATTTGTCTGCTGAAAGGGGAAGGTATCTCACTGCACACCTTACGGAGGATTTCACATCAGGGACCCAGGCCAGGATCCATCTACAGTTGACCCCAAACTCCACTTTGATTAGTGTGAACACTGTGTAGAAGGCGGACTTAAGTATGATTGATATGTAGCCTAGTGTGTGATTCACATCAGGTGAGTACCAACTGTACCAAAACATGGAAGTGGACTATTATTTAACAGGAGCAGCAGTGGGTGAGTACAGCTGCGAAGGCATTTCTCGACTCACATGGAGGGGAACATTTTCAAATTACTCCTTCTGACACCGAACATTCCAGAGGAATCTGCAGGTAAGTCCCTCTGGAGAAAAAAAATAAAATAAAATAACATCTGCGGTTTCTCAAAGTTTGATGACTGAGTCTTATAGTATACTTTGACTTTTTGTTGACACATCTTTATTTCATACTACAGTGACTTTTTTTGATCATTGTTTATGACATACTATACTGTGTATTTTTGATAAAAATTTTATGAAATACTCTACTATGACCTTTCTTAACACTTTTATGGCATACTATAATATGAGCTATTTTATCTGACATTTTATGACATTCTATAACATGACTTTTTATATGCACATTTGTATGACATACTATACTATGACTTTTTTTTTTTAAATTACATTGTTATGACATAATATACTGCAACTTTTTTTGTTGCATTTTCATGACAAAATGTACATTGACCTTTTATTAATCACATTCAAAAACATGATACTAATATACTTATTTGTCAATCACATTTTCATGACAAACTATACTATGACTTTTTTTTTTATTGCATTATAATGACGTATGATACTATGATTATTTGTCGCATTTTGGATGTCACACTATACCACAACGTTTTCATATAGATTGCTACGGCATTGTATCAAATTTGTGTGACACACTTGACTTTAACTTTTTTTTTAATCACATTTTTATGACACACTATACTATTTAATAATTTTTTCACGACATTTTCGATGTCATACCATACTATGACTTTTTTTTTATGACATTTTGTATATCATCATGTCATACTAAACTATGATATTTTTATGCAATTTTTGATGTAATAGCATACTGTAATTTTTCATGACATTTTTGATGTCATGTCGACGACATGCTAAACTATGACGTTTTTTCATGATTTTGGACGTGATACTATACTATGACGTTTTTTTCACAATTTTTGACAACATACTATACTATGACATTTTTTCATAATTTTTGACAACATGTTATAGTATGACGTTTTTTCATGATATTTGACGACATGCTATACTATGACGATTTATCATGATTTGTGGCGACATGTTATACTATGACGTTTTTTTCATAATTTTCAAAGACATGCTATACTGTTTTTTCATGATTTTGGAGGCCAGATGATACTATGACATTTTCTCATGATTTTTTGACGACATGCTATACTATGACGTTTTCTCATGATTTTTTGACGACATACTATACGATGACATTTTTCCATGATTTTCGACGACAAACTATACTATGATGTTTTTTCATGATTTTTGACGAAAAACTATACTTTGACGTTTTCTCATGATTTTTGACAACATGCTATACTGTGACATTTTGTTCATAATTTTTGACAACATATTATACTATGACATTTTTTCATAATTTTTGATGAGTTTTTCATAATTTTTTATGACATGCTATAGTATGACGTTTTTTCATGATATTTGACGACATGTTATACTATGACGTTTTTTTCATAATTTTTGACGACATGCTATACTATGACTTTTTTTCATTATTTTGGACGACATGCTATACTATGACATTTTTTCATGATTTTGGACGACATGCTACACTATTATATTTTTTTCATTATTTTGAATGACATGGTATACTATGACATTTTTTCAAGATTTTTGATTACATACTATACTATGACGTTTTTTCATGAATTTTGAAGACATGCTATACTATGACATTTTTCATTATTTTGGAGGACATGCTATACTATGACATTTTTTCGTGAGTTTGGACGACATGCTATACTATGACATGTTTTTTATTATTTTGGACGACATGCTATACTATGGCGTTTTTTGAAGATTTTTGATAGCATGCTATACTATGACGTATTTTCATGATTTTTCATTACATACTATACTATGACGTTTTATCATAAATTTTGAAGACATGCTATAGTATGATGTTTTTTCATTAGTTTTGACGACATGCTATGACATTTTTTCATGATTTCTGATGACGTGCTATAGTATGACGTTTTCTCATGATTTTTGACGACATACTATACTATGACGTTTTTTCATGATTTTTGATGATATACTGTGACGATTTCCCTCGATTTTTGACGACATACTATACTATGAAGTTTTTTCTAAAGATTTTCGACGACAAACTATACTTTGATGTTTTCTCATGATTTTTGACGACATGCTATACTATGACGTTTTTTTTCATGATTTTTGACAACATACTATACTATGACATTTTTTCATGATTTTTGATGAGATACTATACTATGACATTTTTTCATGATTTTTGATGACGTGCTATAGTATGACGTTTTTTCATTATTTTGGACGACATGCTATACTATGACCTTTTTTCAAGATTTTTGATAGCATGCTATACTATGGAGTTTTTTCATGATTTTTGACAACATGCTACAGTATGACGTTTTTTCATTAGTTTTAACGACATGCTATACTATAACATTTTCTCAAGATTTTTGACAACATGGTATACTATGATGTTTTTTCATGAATTTTTACGACATGCTATAGTATGACATTTTTTCATTGGTTTTGACAACATTCTATACTATAACGTTTTCTCATGATGCTTGACGACATACTATACTATGACATTTTTTCGTGATTTTTGATGACATGCTATACCATGGAGTTTTTCCATGATTTTTGACAACATGCCATTGTATGATGTTTTTTCATTAGTTTTAACGACATGCTATACTATAACGTTTTCTCAAGATTTTTGATGACCTACTTTACCATGACGTTTTTCCATGAATTTTGAAGACATGCTATAGTATGACGTTTTTTAATTAGTTCTGACGACATGCAATACTATGAAGCTTTCCCTCGATTTTTGACGACATACTATGCTATAACATTTTTTCATGATTTTTGATGACATGCTATAGTATGACGTTTTTTCATTAGTCTTGACGACATGCTACACTATAACGTTTTCTCAAGAATTTTTAACGACATGCTATACTATGGAGTTTTTCATGATTTTTGACAACATGCTATACTATGACATTTCTTTTTCATTATTTTGGACGACATGCAATACTATGACGTTCATTTCAAGATTTTTGATAGCATGCCATGCTATGACGTTTTTTCATAAATTTTGAAGACATGCTATAGTATGATGTTTTTTCATTAGTTTTGACGACATGCTATACTATGACGTTTTTTCATGATTTTTGACAACATGCTATACTATGACGCTTACCCCCGATTTTTCACGTAATACTATACAATGAAGTTTTTTCTGAAGATTTTTGACGACATACTATACTATGACATTTTTTCATTATTTTTGACAACATGCTATTGTATGACGTTTTTTCATTAGTTTTAACGACATGCTATACTATAACGTTTTCTCAAGATTTTTGATGACATGCTATACTATGACATTTTTTCATGATCTTTGATGACATGCTATAGTATGACGTTTTTTCATTAATTTTGACGACATGCTATACTATAACGTTTTCTCATGATATTTGACCACATACTATACTATGACGTTTTTTCATGATTTTTGATGACATGCTATACTATGACGATTTCCCTCGATTTTTGACGACATACTATACTATGACGTTTTTTCATAATCTTGGACGAGATGCTATACTTTGACATTTTTTCATTATTTTGGACGACATGCTATACTATGACTTTTTTTCATTATTTTTGATGGCATGCTATACTATTACATTTTTTCATGATTTTTGATGACATACTATACTATGACGTTTTTTCATTATTTTGGACAACATGCTATACTATGACATTTTTTCGTGATTTTGGACGACATGCTATAATATGACGTTTTTTTGATTATTTTTGATGACATGCTATACCATGACTTTTTTTCATGATTGTTGATAGCATGCTATACTATGGAGTTTTTTCATGATTTTTGATGACATACTATAGTATGACATGTTTTTCATGATTTTTGATGACATACTATACTATGACTTTTTTTCATGATTTTGGACGACATGCTATACTATGACATTTTTTTCATTATTTTTGACGACATGCTATACTATGACGTTTTTTCATGATTTTTGATAGCATGCTATACTGTGAAGTCTTTTCATGATTTGTGATGACATACTTCTATGCTATGATGTTTGGTCATGATTTTTGAGGACAGATATTTTTCATTTTTTCTGAAAATGAAACAAACCAGCTTTCGTTTTAGTTTTTGAGACTATGAGGTCACCAAAATTATCAAAAATTATGAAACAATTATGAAAAAACATTATAGTACAGTAGTCGTCAAAAATCATGAAAAAGCGTCATTGTATAGCATGTCGTTAAAAATTGAGGGAAACCGTCATAGTATAGCATGTCATCAAAACTAATGAAAAAACGTCATACTATAGCATGTCGTCAAAATTCATGAAAAAACGTCATAGTATAGCATGTCATCAGAAATCATGGAAAAACTCCATAGTATGGCATGCTATCAAAAATCTTGAAAAAACGTCATAGTATAGCATGTCGTGAAAAATCACGACAAAAACGTCATAGTATATATAGTATGTCGTCAAAAATCGAGGGAAATCGTCATAGTATAGTATGTCGTCAAAAATCATGAAAAGACGTCATAGTATAGCATGGCAATCCAAAATAATGAAAAAAAAATGTCATAGTATAGCATGTTGTCCACAATCACGAAAAAAGGTCATAGTATAGCATGTCATCCAAAATCACGAAAAAAGGTCATAGTATAGCATGTCGTCCAAAATCATGAAAAAAGGTCATAGTATAGTATGTCGTCAAAAATCTTGAGAAAAAACTTCATAGTGTAGTATATCGTCAGAAATCGAGGGAAATCTTCATGGTATAGTATGTCATCAAAAATCATGAAAAAAGGTCATAGTATAGCATGTCGTCCAAAATAATGAAAAAACGTCATAGTATAATATGTCGTCAAAAATCTTGAGAAAAAACTTCATAGTATAGCATGTCGTCCAAAATCACGAAAAAATGTCATAGTATAGCATGTCATCAAAAATCATGAAAAAACATCATAGTATAGTATGTCCTAAAAAATCATGAAAACACGTCATAGTGTACCATGTCGTTCAAAATAATGAAAAAAACGCCATAGTATAGCATGTCGTCCAAAATCATGAAAAAATGTCATAGTATAGCATGTCGTCCAAAATAATGAAAAAACGTCATAGTATAGTATGTCGTTAAAAATCTTGAGAAAAAACTTCATAGTGTAGTATGTCGTCAAAAATCGAGGGAAATCGTCATAGTATAGTATGTCATCAAAAATCATGAAAAAACGTCATAGTATAGTATGTCGTCAAAAATCATGAGAAAACATTATAGTGTAGCATGTCGTCAAAACTAATGAAAAAACGTCATACTATAGCATGTCATCAAAAATTATGAAAAACTGTCATAGTATAGTATGTCGTTAAAAATCGAGGGAAAGCGTCATAGTATAGGATGTCGTCAAAACTAATGAAAAAACGTCATACTATAGCATGTCTTCAAAATTCATGGAAAAACGTCATAGTATAGCATGTCGTCCAAAATCA